>NC_057800.1:181700778-181754507 GCF_018294505.1 Triticum aestivum
ATGCATAATGCGGTACCACATTGAATCTCACAAATGCGGTTCGCCCGAGCAGTGCATGATAGCCACTACGGAACGGGACTATATCGAAGATTAACTCCTCGCTTCGGAAGTTATCCGGGGATCCGAAGACCACTTACAGTGTGACTGAGCCTGTGCAATGGGCCTCTACACCTGGTATGAGGCCTTTGAAGGTCGTTTTTGTGGGTTTGATCCTTGAGGGGTCTATACCCATTTTGCGCACTGTGTCCTGATAAAGTAGGTTCAGGCTGCTGCCGTCGTCCATAAGGACTCGAGTGAGGTGAAATCCGTCGATGATTGGGTCTAGGACCAGTGCGGCGAATCCACCATGACGGATACTAGTGGGTGGTCCCTGCGATCGAAGGTGATCGGACAGGAGGACCATGGGTTGAACTTTGGGGCGACTAGCTCCAACGCATATACGTCCCTTAGCGCACGCTTCCGCTCCCTCTTGGGGATGTGGGTTGCGTATATCATGTTCATCATCCGCACTTGTGGGGGGAACCTCTTCTGTCCTCCGGTGTTCGGCGGCCGGGGCTCTTCCTCGTCATCGCTATGTAACCCCTTATCTTTGTTTTCGGCATTTAACTTGCCGGCCTGCTTGAACACCCAACATTCCCTGTTGGTGTGGTTGGCTGGCTTGTTGGGGGTGCCGTGTATTTGGCACGAGCGATCGAGTATACGGTCCAAACTGGACGGGCCCGGAGTGCTTCTTTTGAATGGCTTTTTCCGCTGACCGGGTTTAGAGCCTCTGAATCGGCATTGACTGTCGTATCCTCGGTATTGTCGTTATTGATGCGGCGCTTGTGTTTGTTGCGACGTGACCTGCCATTGCTATCCTTGGTATCCGAAGTACCATGGTTCTTTGATATGTTATTGCTTCGAGCCAGCCAGTTGTCCTCTCCCGCGCCAAAGCGGGTCATGAGTGTCGTGAGGGCTGCCATAGATTTCGGCTTTTCCTGGCCAAGGTGTCGGGCGAGCCACTCGTTGCGGATGTTGTGCTTAAAAGCTGCTAGGGCCTCTGCATCCGGATAGTCGACGATTTGATTTTTCTTTGTTAGGAACCGTGTCCAGAATTGTCTGGCCGATTCTTCTGGCTGCTGAATTATGTGGCTCAAGTCATCGGCATCTGGTGGCCGCACATAAGTGCACTGGAAGTTGTCGAGGAATGCGGCTTCCAGATCTTCCCAACAGCCAATGGATTCTGCTGGCAGGCTGTTGAGCCAATGCCGAGCTGGTCCTTTGAGTTTGGGTGGGAGGTATTTGATGGCGTGTAGATCGTCACCGCGGGCCATGTGGATGTGCAGGAGGAAGTCATCGATCCATACTGTAGGATCTGTTTTTTTTAATGTGTTTTCAAATCTTATTTTGAATGTGTACTGCAGGATCTGTTGTGTCGTCGTCTGATTCGATATTTACGGGTTTGAAACCCTCTGGGATTTGGTGATCCATTACTTCATCTGTGAAGCATAGGGGGTGTGCGGCGCCTCTGTACTGGGCTATGTCGCGACGCAGCTCAAATGAGTCTTGGCCGCTGTGTTCGGCCCGACCGGATTTACTTTTACTGTATCCGGCGTGACGGTTATCGTCTCGCGTAGTAGCATGCCCTCGTGATCCATAGATCGATCTTGCATGTTTTGCTTTGTCCTCCAATACGTCTCGCAGGCCTAGCGCGTTTCCCCGTGCCTTGATATTTTTATTTGAGTGGCGTCGGGGTGCGGGCTGAGCTTTTGGCTGCAATGCCTCTCTGTCGCAGCCACGAGGTGGTCGATCAGCCGCGTCATACGCTGGAGATGTAGGTTTTAATGCTTCCTCCTCTAGTCGGGGTAGCAACCTGCGCTTTGGGTAACTCTTGGAGGGGTGTTCGAGTTCATATTCCTCGGCCGCAAGGACTTCAGTCCATCTGTTAGCTAGCAAATCTTGATCAGCTTGAAGCTGCTGTTGCTTTTTCTTAAGGCTATTTGCCATGGCTATAAGCCGGTGCTTGAAGCGCTCTTGCTCGACGGGATCCTCTGGCATGACAAATTCGTCATCGTCGAGGCTTGCCTCGTCTTCGGAGGGAGGCATGTAATTATCATCCTCCGCCTCTCCATCTGCCGCTCTCTTGGGAGGGCTGGCTTCTCCATCCTCCTGCTCTAAATCTTGCTGGAGGGGATTGTTTTCATCTTCGGCACTATCCGGAGTGCTATTATCTCCTATGCCGGTATCACCACTTTTGCTTTGGCGAGGCTTAGAGCGGCGCCGCTGACGTCGGCGCTTGGGTTGCTTCTTGGAGGGGTCATCCTCCGCCGTCCCGTCGCCATTGCCTTCTTTGGGTGTGTCCACCATGTATATATCGTATGATGAGGTGGCTGTCAGTGCCATGTGGGCAGTGGTTCCTGTTCATCTCCCGCATCGTCATCCATGCCGTCGATGTCTTCGGAGTCGAAGTCGAGCATGTCGGTCAAATCGTCGATAGTGGCTACTAAGTGGGTGGTGGGTGGGCGGCGAATTTCTTCGTCATCCGCATCCTGCTGGACATAGTTCGGCCAGGACTCCTGGCAAGGAGAGAGACCTTAATGAGTTCAGTATGTCGCCGAAGGGCGAGTGCTGAAAGATATCCGCGGAGGTGAACTCCATGATCGGCGCCCAGTCGGATTCGATAGGCATGGGCGCAGGCGGTTCGGAGCTCGTGGCCGGGGAAGAATCCGGCAGTTCGGCGTCATGGCTCCCGTGAAGGGTAAGGTCGATACTCGGCTCGATCGCCACTGAGAATACGGCCTTTGTGGTGGGGTCTATCCACCCGTCCATGGATGGCGCAATTGGCTCCGAATTGAGGGTCGGAGCGGTTGCTGGTGCGGTCTCCTGAACACTGTCCGATGATAGAGCTAAATCATGCTCATCGTGACCGTGCGGCGCACTCGGCAGGGGCTCGAATCCGTCGAAGATCAAGTCTCCACGGATGTCGGCCGTGTAGTTTAAGCTTCCAAACCTGACCTGGTGGCCAGGGGCATAACTCTCGATCTGCTCCAGATGGCCAAGCGAGTTGGCCCGCAGTGCGAAGCCGCCGAATACAAAGATCTGTCCGGGGAGAAAAGTCTCACCCTGGACTACATCGCTATCGATGATCAAAGGAGCCATCAAGCCTAACGGTGACGACACAGAGGAACTCTCAATGAAAGCACCAACGTCGGTGTCAAAACCGACGAACCTAGGTAAACATCGTGTCCGCTGCCTCCTGTTACCATCCGCCTTCGACGCACAGTTCGGGACCCCCTACCCGAGATCCGCTGGTTTTGACACCGACACTACCCCTCCCAACAAAGCCGGCGACTTTAACCTTCTTATGTCTTATGCCATTGTGGGAGTCCTGGATTAGGGGATCTCCGGACAGCCGGACTATATCCATTGGCCGGACTATTAGACTATGAAGATACAAGATTGAAGACTTCGTCTCGTGTCCGGATGGGACTCTACTTGGCGTGGAAGGCAAGCTAGGCAATACGGATATGTGTATCTCCTCCTTTGTAACCGACCTTGTGTAACCCTAACCTCTTCGGTGTCTATATAAACCGGAGGGTTTTAGTCAGTAGGACAACATACAATCATACCATAGGCTAGCTTCTAGGGTTTAGCCTCTCTGATCTCGTGGTAGATCTACTCTTGTACTACCCATATCATCAATATTAATCAAGCAGGACGTAGGGTTTTACCTCCATCAAGAGGGCCCGAACCTGGGTAAAACACTGTGTCCCCTGCCTCCTGTTACCATCCGCCTTAGACGCACAGTTTGGGACTCCCTACCCGAGATCCGCCGGTTTTGACACCGACATTGGTGCTTTCATTGAGAGTTCCTCTGTGTCGTTGTCCTTAGGCTTGATGGCTCCTACTATCATCGATGGCGATGCAGCCCAGGGTGAGACTTTTCTCCCCGGACAAATCTTCGTGTTCGGCGGCTTTGCACTGCGGGCCAATCCGCTTGGCCATCTGGAGCAAATTGAAAGTTACGTCCCTGGCCACCAGGTCAGGTTTGGAAGCTTAAACTACATGGACGATATCCGCGGGGACTTGATCTTCGACGGATTCAAGCCTCTGCCTTGTGCGTCACGCGGTCACGATGAGTATGATTTAGCTCTACCATCGGACAGTGTTAAGGAGATCGCACCGGCAGCCGCTCCGACCCTCAATTCGGAGCCAGTTGTGACTTCCGCGGACGGGTGGATGGACCCCGCCACGGAGGCCTTATCCTTAGTGGCGATCGAGCCGAACATCGACCTTACCTTGCACGAGAGCCATGTTGTTAGACTGTCGGATCCTTCTCCGGCCACGGACTCCGAACCGCCTGCGCCCATTCCTATCGAATCTGATTGGGCGCCGATCATGGAGTTTACCTCCGCGGATATCTTTCAGCACTCGCCCTTCGGCGATATACTAAACTCATTAAGGTCTCTCTCCTTGTCAGGAGGATCCTGGCCGAACTATGTCCAGCAGGACTGGGATGCGGACGACGAAGAAATTCGCGGCCCACCCACCACCCACTTAGTAGCCACTGTCGATGACTTAACCGACATGCTCGACTTCGACTCCAAAGATATCGACGGTATGGACGACGATGCGGGAGACGAAGAGGAACCACTGCCCACAGGGTACTGGACAGCCACCTCATCATACGATATATACATGGTGGATACACCCAAAGAAGGCAATGGCAACGAGACAGCGGAGGATGACCCCTCCAAGAAGCAACCCAAGCGCCGACGTCAGCGGCGCCGCTCTAAGTCCCGCCAAAGCAAAAGTGGTGATACCGGCACAAGAGGTAATAACACTCCGGATAGTGCTGAAGACAACAACAACCCCCTCCAGCAAGATTTAGAGCAGGAGGATGGAGGAGCCAGCCCTCCTGAGAGAGCGGCAGATGGAGAGGCGGAGGATGATAATTACATGCCCCCCTCCGAAGATGAGGCAAGCCTCGGCGATGATGAATTCGTCGTGTCAGAGGATCCCGTCGAACAAGAGCGCTTCAAGCGCCGGCTTATGGCCACGGCAAATAGCCTGAAGAAAAAGCAGCAGCAGCTTCAAGCTGATCAAGATCTGCTAGCTGACAGATGGACTGAAGTCCTCGCGGCCGAGGAATATAAACTCGAGCGCCCCTCCAAGAGTTACCCAAAATGCAGGTTGCTACCTCGACTGGAGGAAGAAGCGTATGACGCGGCTGATCGGCCACCTCGTGGCCGTGATAGAGAGGCATTCCAGCCAAAAGCTCATCCCGCACCCCGATGCCATTCAAATAAAAAAGCATGGGGAAACACGCCAGACCTGCGAGACGTATTGGAGGACAAAGCAAAACATGCAAGATCGATCTACGGATCACGAGGGCGCGCCACTATGCGAGACGATAAACGTCACGCCAGATACAGTAAAAGTAAATCCGGCCGGGCCGAACACAGCGGGCAAGACCCATTCGAGCTGCGTCGTGATATAGCCCAATACAGAGGCGCCGCACACCCCTTATGCTTCACAGACGAAGTAATGGATCATCAAATCCCAAAAGGTTTCAAACCTGTAAATATTGAATCATACGACGGCACAACAGATCCCGCGGTATGGATCGAGGATTTCCTCCTCCACATTCACATGGCATGCGGTGATGACTTACACGCCATCAAATACCTCCCACTAAAGCTCAAAGGACCAGCGCGGCATTGGCTTAACAGCTTGCCAGCAGAGTCCATTAGCTGTTGGGAAGATTTGGAAGCCGCATTCCTCGACAACTTTCAGGGCACTTATGTGCGACCACCAGATGCTGATGACTTGAGCCACATAATTCAGCATCCATAAGAATCGGCCAGGAAATTCTGGACTCGGTTCTTAACAAAGAAAAATCAAATTGTCAACTGTCCGGATGCAGAGGCCCTAGCGGCTTTCAAACACAACATCCGCGATGAGTGGCTAGCCCAGCACCTTGGTCAGGAAAAGCCGAAATCTATGGCAGCCCTCATGACACTCATGACCCGCTTTTGTGCGGGAGAAGACAGCTGGCTGGCTCGCAGTAACAATATGTCGAAGAACCATGGTACCTCGGGTACCAAGCACGGTAATAGCAGGTCACGTCGCAACAAACATAAGCACCGCATTAACAGCGATAATACTGAGGATACGGCAGTCAATGCCGGATTCAAAGGCTCTAAACCCGGTCAGCGGAAAAAGCCATTCAAACAAAGTACGCCGGGCCCGTCCAGTTTGGACCGTATACTCGATCGCTCGTGTCAAATACACGGCACCCCAGACAAGCCAGCCAATCACACCAACAGGGATTGTTGGGTGTTCAAGCAGGCCGGCAAGTTAATTGCTGAAAACAAGGATAAGGGGTCACATAGCGATGACGAGGGGGAGCCCCGGCAGCCACACACCGGAGGACAGAAGAGGTTTCCCCCACAAGTGCGGACGATGAACATGATATACGCAACCCACATCCCCAAGCGGGAGCGGAAGCGTGCGCTCAGGGACGTATATGCGTTGGAGCCAGTCTCCCCAAAGTTCAACCCATAGTCCTCCTATCCGATCACTTTCGATCGCAGGGACATGCCACTAGTATCCGTCATGGCGGATTCGCCGCACTGGTTCTAGACCCAATCATTGACGGATTTCACCTCACTCGAGTCCTTATGGATGGCGGCAGCAGCCTGAACCTGCTTTACCAGGACACAGTGCGCAAAATGGGTATAGACCCCTCAAGGATCAAACCCATAAAAATGACCTTTAAAGGCGTTATTCCAGGCGTAGAGGCCCATTGCACAGGCTCAATTACACTGGAAGTGGTCTTCGGATCCCCGGATAACTTCCGAAGCAAAGAGTTAATCTTCGATATAGTCCTGTTCCGCAGTGGTTATCATGCACTGCTCGGGCGAACCGCATTTGCGAGATTCAATGTGGTACCGCATTATGCATACCTCAAGCTCAAGATGCCAGGACCTCGTGGGGTTATTACAGTCAATGGAAACACAGAGCGCTCTCTCCGAACGGAGGAGCACACTGCGGCCCTCGCAGCAGAAGCGCACAGCAACCTTTCAAGGCAATCCACCAGTTCGGCGTTTCAAGACCCGGACACCTTCAAGCGCGCTCGGAGCAATCGGCAACTAGACCGCCTGGAGCCCCCAATCCCAGCCAAATGGTGAAACTCGTGCCACGCGTACATAATTATGCATTAAAAATACCATGGGCACAGGCGAGGAGGGGGCACAACTGCGGCACGCCCTAAGACGCGGCTTAAACCGCACTAGGGGCTTCCCGCTTGGTTATTTTTTTCTCTTTTTCAGGACCTTAATCTCTGGAAACCCTGTTTGGCAGCACTATTGCCGAACACATGATGCAGCAACCAAGGAGGCAGAAAGCTACGTCACACCATGAAATTCCCAGGTGGATTACAGTAACGAGCGAAATATTTGATTTAGTACTATTCCTCAGCTTGCCCTTGGAAGGTACATAGTCCTACTCTTTGCTTATCGCACTATTTGTATCATTCTTCTTTAACGCACCTTTTTGAATAAACAATGCATAACATTACGACTATTATTGCATTCTTGTTATATATATATATATATGTGTGTGTGTGTGTGTGTGTGTGTTCATTAATGACGCCTTGCAACCATACAGTTTGGTACGGCCAATACACCAGGGGCTTACGTACCCCACAATATGGTGTGAAAAGTCCGAACACTTTCACAAGTGCGGCACCCCGAACTTATAGCATTATATGCATCAGCTCCGAATCATGCCTTTGGTCAAATGTTGTGTTTGCCCGGCTCCTATGTTTTGGTACCTTACGTTCCGCTCTATCGGCTAAGGTAGCGCTAGGAGAACTACTGCGATTGTGCTCCGGTTCTGCTGGGCTAAGCACCTCAGTAGAGAAAGTTAAAACTGACTGTCATGATAAGGCGAGAGACTGGTCGTTGTTCGACGAGGTTTCGAGTCCCTAAAGACTTATGCCGCTTAGAGCGAGGGGCCGGCCCTGTCCGGCTTAAAGGCGTGTATCGCGCCCCGAATTCGGCCTTCCGAATACCAGGGGCTTCGCCGAAATTTAAAATTATAGAATTCTATGGCTAAGTGAGAGTGATAAAGCATTATTAGTCTGGTTGCCTTGTTCATTGTGCTGAGCACCTCCCTCGAAGGACCCAAAAATAGGAACAAGAGTGCTCAGGTTTATCCCGAACACCCCAGCACTCGCGGCATGGGGGCAGAAGCCGAGGACTAACCATCTCTCTAATTGGACAAACAGCCAAACAGAAGGTAATATTTTAAATTCAAATAAGAGTTGCATAGCGCATATGAAAAAGTTTACATAAATACAGGATCACACGAGCAAGTTTCACTCAAATATTACATCTTTCATGCACTCGTCCGCTATGAGACGGGCACCCGGCAGAACACCCTCGTAGTACATCTCGGGGTGGCGATGCTCCTTGCCCTCCGGCGGCCCTTCCTTGATCAGCTTCACGACGTCTAGCTTGACCCATTGCAACTTCACACGGGCGAAAGCCTGGCATGCACCTTCAATGCAGACGGATCGCTTGACGACCTCCAGCCGCGGGCAGGCATCCACAAGCCGCCTCACCAGGCCGAAGTAGCTATTCAGAAGGGCGTCGCCAGGCCACAGCCGGACTGTAAAGCCCTTCATGGCCTGTTCGGCCGCCTTGTGCAGTTCGACCAGCTGTTTCAGCTGGTCGCTCACAAACACTGGGTGTTCGGTCCTAGTATACTGGGCCCAGAACAACTTCTCCGTTGAGCTTCCATCCTCGGCCCAATAAAACTTCGCGGCATCCGACATGCTGCGGGGCAAATCTGCGAATGCTCCTGGAGAGCTCCGAATTCGGGTAAGTAATCGGTAATTTACTTTTACATGCTTGCTTTGCATATAGAATGCCTTACCCGCCGCTATCTTCTTCATCGCGTCGATCTCCTGGAGGGCCTTTTGGGCTTCGGCCTTGGCACTTTTTGCGCTCTCGAGGGCCGCGGCAAGCTCAGACTCTCGCGTCTTCGAGTCAAGCTCCAACGCCTCGTGCTTCGTCACGAGAGCCTGGAGCTCTTGCTGCACCTCACCCACCCGAGCCTCTTGCTTTTCTCGCTCGGTGCGCTCCTTGGCCGCTTTATCTTCGGCCTCGGACAACGCTTGTTTTAGGGTCGCCACTTCGGTCGTGGCCCCTAGCAAATTCATGATGATCCTGTCATTTTGCAATCGCATTCTTTTTATACATATACACAGACTAGGTACTACTTACCTTTGTTCTCCTCGAGCTGCCTCGTGGCAAGGCCGAGCTCGTCCTGGGACCCTTTAAGGTCCTGCTTCAGTACGGCGAATGCCAGCAGCGAAGCCTGCATATACATATTGACATACTCATATTAGACTCCTGCGATATTGTTTAATCCTCTGTTCGCCTTTTCTTTGTGAACACCGAACAGAGCATCAGGGGCTACTGTTTATGCGGTAATATTTTTCATATATTTTAAACACTTACCTCAAAGCCTATTAGAAGGCTGGCACAGGCTTCAGTCAATCCGCTCTTGGCGGACTGAACCTTCTGGATCACCGCACTCATAATAGTGCGGTGCTCCTAGTTGATGGAAACGCAGCGAAGCGCTTCCAGCAGATTGTCCGGCGCCTCTAGATGGACAGAGGTCACCGTTACAGGCGTCTCGCCCCTCTTAGAAGGAGGCCGCCTGCCTGAGTCCGGAACCACTGGAGGTTCCGGCACGGTGTTCGGCTGAGGGCCGAACTCGGAGCTGTCAGGGGCCTTGTCCCCTCTGCTCTCGGAGTCCAGGAGGCCACCTTGAGGCGCCTCCGGGACCGTCTCCCCTTGACCCGGTGCCTCTTGAGACAACACCTCAGTGTCGTCCGCAGGATGAGGGGAGGTGGCAGTCGGAACTGGATCGCTATCCATATCCGACGAGCCCAGGGAGCCGTCCGATGATACATCGATACGGGCTCGGGGCGGCCTGCATAATCATATTTCGGCGTTAGGTGAAGTAGTGCGACAAAGGAATGCTATGAGTTACTCTGGTATCTCAATACTTATGACTTCCCCAGGGGCTTGGCCCTGGGCAGCCACTCGTCTTCGCCGTCGGTGGCGGTGGTAGAGCTGTCCAGAAGGAGAGTCCTCCCCTTCTTGGACCCTTCGGCCTCCCCAGTTGGGGAGGCCTTCCTTTTCTTGTCTCCCCCGTCTGGAGGGGGAGCATCTTCTTCTGCCTCCTCGTCTTCGGGGGAGGATTGCGCCGTAGAGTCCTCGGACGGTGAGTCCGATGATGCCTGGCGTCGGGAACTCTTTCGGGTTCCCTTGGTTTTCTTGGTCTTCTCCGGCACCGTATAAGGAGCCGGAGTCGGCATCTTCGCCAGAAGAGCGTCTGCTGGGCCTTCGGGCAAAGGAGTCGGACAGTCGATCTGTCCAGCCGTCTCCTGCCAGTCCTGTCAAAGGTACGGGAGTTTAGATCCCGCATGGAGTCAAGCTATGAAAAACAAGTATCCTGTAAGAGGTAAAGCAGCTTACCGCGCTGGCTTGGCGCTTCATGCTGAATCCGCGATCCTCAGTAGTGAGAGGGGGGACCTCGGCTCTCTTGAACATCACCCTCCAGGCATCTTCGTGAGTTGTGTCGAAGAGCCTGTTCAGAGTTCGGTGCTGCGCTGGGTCGAACTCCCACAAGTTGAAGGCCCGTTGTTGGCACGGGAGGATCCGGCGGTTGAGCATGACCTGGACTACGTTGACGAGTTTGAGCTTCTTGTTCACCATGTTTTGAATACATGTTTGGAGTCTGGTCAGCTCTCCCGAACTACCCCAGGACAGGCCCTTCTCTTGCCAGGAGGTGAGCCGTGTGGGGAAGCCAGATCGGAACTCGGGGGCCGCTACCCATGTAGGGTCACGCGGCTCGGTGATGTAGAACCACCCCGATTGCCACCCCTTTATGGTCTCCACAAAGGAGCCCTCGAGCCATGTGACGTTGGGCATCTTGCCCACCATGGCGCCTCTGCACTCCGCCTGGCGGCCGCTCACTACCTTCGGCTTGACATTGAAAGTCTTCAGCCATAAGCCGAAGTGAGGCTTGATGCGGAGGAAGGCCTCGCACATGGCGATAAACACCGACATGTTGAGGAGGAAGTTCGGGGCCAGATCGTGGAAATCCAGGACGTAGTAGAACATGAGCCCCGGACAAATGGGTGGAGAGGGAATCCCAGTCCGAGGAGGAAATGGGTAAGGAACACTACCCTCTCATGGGGCCTGGGGGTGGGGATGAGCTGCCCCTCGTCTGGGAGCCAGTGCACGATATCGTCGGGCAAGTATCCGGCTCTCCTCAACTTCTTGACGTGTCCCTCTGTGACGGAGGAGACCATCCACCTGCCTCCCGCTCCGGACATGGTTGGAGAAGGTCGAGGTGGGAAATGCGAACTTGGGCGCTGGAGCTCGAGTGTGCGAAAACGGATGAGCAAAGGAGGAAGAAGGCGTGGATGAAAAGGTAAATCCTTATCCCTTTATATGGGCGGACGAAACTATGCGTCCCCACTAGCCTGGTAAAACTCGCTTATCCCCCGAGCGCCGTAATCGATTGCGCGGTTGGGTTACCCACACCCGTATTGATGAGAATCCCGTGATAAGGGGACACGATCTCTGCTTTGACAAGACATGTCAAAACACTGCCTCGCGTTATGTGCGGGGCTAGTTAAAGGAAATGGTTCGAATAATCACCGGGCCGTGACATAATGCCGTGTTGCCAAAACAAGTCAGCAAATTGGATTTGTGGAAATATTATTCTCTCTACGGTGGTATGTGGAACTTATTTTGCAGGGTCAGACACTATCCTTATATTCAAATTCTTCCGTGGTGTATTCGGAGGAGGAACCCACCTTGCAATGCCGAAGACGATACTGCGCGCTAGACTCATCGTCATTGAAAGCCTGGTTCAGGGGCTACTGTGGGAGTCCTGGATTAGGGGGTCTCCGGACAGCTGGACTATATCCATTGGCCAGACTATTAGACTATGAAGATACAAGATTGAAGACTTCGTCTCGTGTCCGGATGGGACTCTACTTGGCGTGGAAGGCAAGCTAGGCAATACAGATATGTGTATCTCCTCCTTTGTAACCGACCTTGTGTAACCCTAACCTCTCCGGTGTCTATATAAACCGGAGGGTTTTAGTCCGTAGGACAACATACAATCATACCATAGGCTAGCTTCTAGGGTTTAGCCTCTCTGATCTCGTGGTACATCTACTCTTGTACTACCTATATCATCAATATTAATCAAGCAGGACGTAGGGTTTTACCTCCATCAAGAGGGCACGAACCTGGGTAAAACACCATGTCCCATGCCTCCTGTTACCATCCGCCTTAGACGCACAGTTCAGGACCCCCTACCCGAGGTCCACCGGTTTTGACACCGACAGCCGTGCTAGTGATGGACATGTTTATGCCAAATTCGTTGGTTCTTCTTATGAGTACATTGAATGGTCTATTGGGGTTCCTAAGACCCTTGTTACTAAAATGGGTACCTAAAACCAAGCATTGATTTCTTGTAGGTATTTGCTTCCGGTGGGGGATCATGGTTGCTCGATAGTGGAGCCACTAATCATATGACCGGAAGCAAGGACCTGGTGGTGGACGTTCACAAGATTCCATCTATGCCCACCAATGTCGAGTGGGGTGATGCCTCATCCTCTAAGGTATTGGGACTTGGCAAGGTTGTCATTTCTCATGATCTCACGATCAAGAAGGTCATGCTTGTTGAATCCCTTGCATACAATTTACTTTCCGTTTGTCAACTTGCACTCATGGGCTTTGCCACTTTCTTTGATGTTGATACCGTGGCCCTCTTGTGGAGCAAGACTCTTAAAGTAGCATTTGTTGGGCATGTTGAGAATGGTATCTATGTGATTAACTTTTCAGAGCGGCCCACTAAGACCGTGACATGCCTAATGGCTAAAGTTGTCGTGGGATGGCTTTCGCATCGCCGTTTAGCCCATGTCAATATGAGATCTTTGCAAAGTCTTGTCAAGGGGGACCACGTCCATGGACTAACAAATTTTAGTTTTGCTAAAGATCGTGCTTGCAGTGCTTGTATCGAAGGAAAGCTACATGAAAAGGCTCATCCTCCCACGACTATCATTTACTCAAAGAGGCCTTTGGAGATCCTTCACATGGATCTCTTTGGGCCTCCATCCTTTGATAGTCTTGGGGGTAGAAAGTATTGCTTGGTGATTGTGGATGGTTATTCAAGATACACTTGGGTATATTTCTTCAAGAGGAAGAGCGAGACCCAACAAACCATCGTTGACTTTGCAAATGAAGCTCAACATCAACACAATGCAAAGATCTTGACAATAAGAAGTGATAATGGCACCGAGTTCAAGAACTACACCTTGGATGAGTTTCTTAGTGATGAGGGGATCAAGCATCAATATTCCGCACCATACACCACTCAACAAAATGGTGTAGTGGAGAGGAAGAACCAGACGTTGATGGATGCGGCAAGGACAATGATGGCGGAGTTCAAGTCTCCATATAACTTTTGGGCCGAAGCCATCAACACTGTGTGTCATGCATCCAATTGGCTCTACCTTCGCAAAGGCTTGAACAAGACCCCATATGAGATACTCACCGGTAACAAGCCCAATCTCAAGTACTTCCGGGTGTTCGGGTGTAAGTGTTTCATTCTCAAGAAAGGTGTTCGTTTGTCTAAATTTGAGGCTAGAGCTCATGATGGCATATTTGTTGGTTATGCTACAAACTCCCGTGCTTACCGTGTCCTCAATAAGTCCATGGGACTTATTGAGGAGACATGTAACGTGGAGTTTGATGAGAATAACGGCTCCCAAGTGGAGCAAACTGGCACTTGTGATGTAGGTGATCAAATTCCTCCCCAAGCCATAAGAAGAATGGGTGTTGGTTTTATCCTACCCATTGAGGATCCCCTTATGGCTGAAGGAGAAGGACAATGTTCCACTCACGTGGAGCCATCACCAACCCAAGGCCCACACGCTTCCGAAGAACAAAGTGAAGGCCCTCAACCTCATGAACAAGACCAAGGGCAAGATCAACATCAAGATGGTGTTGAATCACCAAGTGATGCCCAAGGTCAAGTTCTCTCATCCAAGCAAGTTCAAGATCAAGAACGAGCTCAAGATGACGCTCAAGATGATCAAGTAACCGCTCCTCAACTCACTCCAGAGGAGGAATTAGAGCGTCGTGCCGCCAAGATCGCATCCAAGCTATCCACCAAAGAACATCTCATGACAAATGTGCTTGGAAGCTTAAGAAAGGGGGTAAGCACTCATAGACAATTAGCAAACTATTGTGAACATCACACGTTTGTCTCTTGTGTTGAACCCCAAAAGGTCTATGAGGCGCTCGAAGATCCGGATTGGCTTAATGCCATGCATGAAGAACTCAACAACTTTGAGCACAACAAGGTGTGGAGATTGGTGCCAACGCCAACGGGGAACCATAATGTCATTGGAACCAAATGGATATTCAAGAACAAGCAAGATGCTCATGGGATTATCATTCGCAACAAGGCTCGTTTGGTAGCCCAAGGCTACTCCCAAGTTGAGGGTATCGACTACGGTGAAACCTTTGCTCCCGTTGCTCGCCTTGAATCCATTCGCATGTTAATTGCATATGCTTCTTATCATAACTTTAAATTACAACAAATGGATATGAGTAGTGCTTTTCTTAATGGTCCTATTAATGAGTTGGTATATGTCAAGCAACCCCCTGGGTTCGAGGATCCCTATTTTCCCGATCATGTGTACCAACTCGATAAGGCACTCTATGGCCTTAAGCAAGCCCCACGTGAGTGGTATGACCACCTTACCGAGTTGTTGCAAGATCGTGGTTTTGAAATTGGGAAAATCGATCCCACTCTTTTTACTAAGAAGGTCAAAGGGGAGTTGTTTGTGTGCCAACTATATGTTGATGATATTATCTTTGGTTCCCCTAACAAAGCTTTCAATGAGGAATTTACCGCACTCATGACCTCCAAGTTCAAGATGCCCATGATGGGAGAGTCGAAGTTCTTTCTCGAGTTCGAAGTAAAGCAACAAAGAGAAGGAACCTTCATCAACCAAGCTAAATACACTCAAGACTTGCTCAAGAGATTCAAGCTAAGTGATGTCAAGCCGGCTTTCACTCCAATGCCCGTCAAATGCCAACTTGACATAGATCCCAATGGTAAAGCAGTGGATCAAAAGGTATATCGCTCCATGATTGGCTCCTTGCTTTACCTTTGTGCATCTAGACCGGATATCATGTTGAGTGTGGGAATTTTTGCACGGTTTCAAGCCGCTCCTAAGGAAAGCCACTATGTGGCGGTCAAGCGAATCTTTCGATATTTGGATCATACCCCAAAATTTGGCTTATGGTATCCAAGAGGATCTAGCTTCAATCTTGTGGGCTATTCGAATTCGATTGGGCGGGAGACAAAGTGGATAGGAAGTCAACTTCCGGAGGGTGCCAATTTCTTGGTTGCTCTTTGCTGAGTTGGTCTTCCAAGAAGCAAAGTTGTGTGTTTCTCTCATCCACAGAAGCAGAGAATGTGGCTGCCGGTTGTTTTTGTGCACAACTTCTATGGATGAGGCAAACTTTGAAGGATTACGGTGTCATTTGTGACAAAGTGCCTCTTTGGTGTGACAATGAAAGTGCCATCAAGATTTCTCTCAACCCGGTGCAACAGTTCAAGACGAAGCATATTGAGATTCGGTATCACTTCATCCAGGATCATATTAGGCGAGGGGAGATTGAGCTCAACTATGTCAACACTCTTGATAACCTTGAAGATATCTTCACGAAGCCCTTCGATGAAGCAAGATTTCATGAGTTAAGGCATGAGCTAAATATCATTGATTCGAGCAATGTTGCTTGAACCCTTGCACACCCCACCATAATCAACTTGTTATCTTGTTTAGGTGTAGGCATGGACATAGGGGGAGTGTTGTTCTCTCAATGAACTCTTCCTCCCCCCATTATACATAAATTGATAAACTCTTTCACATTAGCCATTGTTGATGGTACTTGTGCTTCAAAGACGAGTTTTGGTCATGGTCCCAAGGATAATTCTTCATGGTGCCATACCAATTGACTCAAACATAGGTGGCTCTGGCCACCGTCCTCTCGTTGGAGAGGTTGGGTTGCTTGTTTAGTCCTTGTTGTCTCTTGTCTCTCTTTCCTTGTGTCGTGCTTGTGTGTGTTGTCTCGTGTTTCTGCATTTTGGTGCATCCATTCGCTTGAAGGCTTCTTTGCAATGGCCCTTTGGTCTTCTCTGTTTGAAACCTGCATTTTCTTGGGAACACGGTACTACCGCGGCATGCCACGGTACTACCGCAGGAGCTGCGCACTGTACTACTGCACCCAGCACGGCAGTAATTTTTTAGTGCCGCCTGGGGGAGCGGTACTACCGCCCTCTATGCGGTACTTCCGCCCAGGCGGTACTACCGCGATGACATGTGGTGCTACCATTTAGTCGAGAGCTCTTGGGAGTTAAGAGCGGGCAGGGGGAGTTCCAACTCCCCCATACCCATTCACTCCTTCTCCCCACGCTGTTTCTCTCTCTCTCCTGCCCAAGAACGGCTCCGGAGATCCTCGCCGGATCTCCGTCTCCGGTCGCTCTCCTCGCATTCCGTCTGGTGGGATCGTGCCCCACCACTACCTCTTGCCATGGAACAAGGTTTCTCCCCAAATCCCTCTCTCTTTGCTTTGTTCTTTCGTTTCTAGGTTTTTGGGGAGATGCATGTTGTTCTTGAGATTTTAGGCTAAATCTATGCAAGAGTAGGATGTAGGAGAGTAGTAATGCGTAGAGATGGTACTTGTTGTGTTGTCCCGTGGTAGATTTGATCAACCGTAGTACCGCTTTGTTGTCACGGTTGTGCTCGGATCCAGTTGAGGTTTTGGATCTGACACCGTGTGGTACTACCGCATCTCCGGTGCGGTACTACCGCGCGTACGGTACTACCGCTCCTCAGGAGCGGTACTACCGCGCGAGGCACGGAACTAAAATTTTACTGCCGCTCTGAGACATGGTACTACCGTGCCACCCCGGCGCGGTACTACCGTGGCTAGGAGCAGCACTAAAATTTTAGTACCACGTAGCCATGCGGTACTATCGTTGTAGCCAAATCTTCCAAGTGGCAATTACCAAGTGCGAGTTCTACTTGTTTCACCTATTTTGTTGTGGTCTTTGCATTGATCCTTCTCGCTTCTCGCTTCTCATGCGTGTTTTTGTGTTTTGTGTCTTAGGTGGTGGCTCCGGTGCTCCTGCTCGCCGCTCCAATCCCAGTCGTGACACGGGCTCGAAGCGTCTGCACAACCAAGACGAAGCACCAGAGGGCTCCAATGCCCCCCAACGCGGGACCAAGACCACCGCCACCAAGCTCAAGGACCACCAAGGGCATGGATGAGATACCTCTTGCTGAGTTTGCCTCTTGAAGGAAGATCAACCCCTATGTGAATCCTCGTGCCAACTTCAGCGGGAATGATCTGTTCTGGACCAAGCAGCAGTATCTCACTTATGTGGGTGTGATCAAGGCAAAGCAGAACATCTATGTGGACGTGCACTGGATTGACATGCATCACATGAGGGATGATAGGCACCGTGATTATTTGGTGAGGCTCTGGATCTCGTGGAGCAGTTTGGCATTGAGCACGTGATCTCATTCCATTTGGATTACGACCCTGAGATTGTGGCCCAGTTCTTTGCCTCGGTCCACTTCCATACTGATGAGGAACAGAAGATGACCTGGATGACCAACGGACAGCGGCTGACTGCTACATGGAAGGACTTCATGGATTTGCTTCAGGTTCCTGATGAGGGGCTCAACACACCCGTGGGTGTACGCCCTCATGCCAATCCCGAGTCAGCCAACAAGAACAAGCTTCAGCCCTACTATGTTGCGAAGTCGCTTCCCAGTGGCAAGAAGGCGTGGGTGCTGAACCCCTTCCTCGACATCATGTATCGCGTCTTCCGCAACTCTCTTTTTCCCCACATTGGTGATAAGGACAAAGTGCATGCCTATCTTGTGGATATGATGCTCATCTGTGAGGAGGCGCGTCTCTCTCAAACTCAACCACTTGATGTCTCACATATCATGTGGTGTGAGCTTCAGTTTGCGGTGTTCACCCGTAAGGTACCCATCTATGGACCTTACCTGTTTCTTTTGATCATGAGGACTTGGGAGAAGCTCTATCCCAATGATGAGTTTCTTGCCCCTGACTGGATTCGTCATGAGCCCATCAGGCTCCGTATCAAGCCCCAGTGGGCCAACACCACTACCCGTGCTGAGGCAGCGGCTACTCAGATGGATGTGGATGCAGATGAGGTAGAGGAGGACGCTGATGAGGACAGCTCTGCTGGCTACTCGCCTTCATCTTCTGAGCCCTCTTGGGCTAAGAAGCTGAAGAACAAGATGAAGGCTCTGTTCTGCATGCAGGCCAAGGGGCAGTACCGGTCTCATGTTTCTCAGAAGGAGAGTCGCCACCGTGACAAGCAGATCTTGAGGGCGTTTGGCGAGCATATATCCAGCGGGTATGAGAGGGTCATCATGCCAGAGGCAGCCTGGATGGCGAAGCAGGGCTACAGGTGGACTAATTCTGAGGAGGACAAGGAGGAGTCCATCCCAGCTGCCGATTCTGACGAGGAGCGTGCGAGTGATTGTAAGTGCATCTAGTGCCACACCTAGTTGGTTTTGGAGTATTGACGACAAACCTAGTTGAGGGACTAATGTGTTTGTTAGAATTGCAGGATAACACAAGTAGAAGTCCCTCATTGATTCGGTTTTCCTACCAGAGATGACCCCTAAAAATGTATGAAGACATTGATGTCAAAGGTGGTATATGAAGATATTCACAATTGAAGACTATGACAAGAGAAGACATCGCATGAAGCCTATGGAGCTCGAAGACTTAGGTCTTCCGTAGTTCTTTTTCTTCTTTGTTGAGTCATAGGAACCACCGTACTGTTAAGTGGGGTCCAAGAGAACCAGTCAGAATGACTGAAGTGATGCTTAACCAAAACCTATGTCTTTGAGTGAAGACAATGAGAGTGAATCTTGTCCAGAGTCGGACAAGTCAGCTTTGCTTGTAGCCCAAGTAAAGTTGCCGTGTGTGTTTGAAATCTGACCGTTGGAACACGTGTCAGTTCCTTAGTGACCCAGGGTCATTTCGGACAAATCAGGTCGGGTTGCCTAGTGGCTATAAATAGCTCACCCCCTACAACCATAAACGGTTGGCTGCTCAGAGTTAGAGTACGGCTTTTGTCGTTTGAGAGCAACCCACCTCGAAGCCTTTGAGAGAGAATTCCTTGCGAGGATAAAGCCCTAACCACCCAGAGCCAAAGAGTGTTAGGCATCACTTAAATCTTCTTGTCTGTGTGATCTGAAGACTTATTACACTTGAGGACTGTGAATCCTCCAGCCGGTTAGGCGTCGCGTTCTGAGCATCCAAGAGACATTGTGGATCGCCGGTGAACAAAGTCTATGAAGGTTTGGGAGTCTACCTTGAAGACTTACCAGAGTGATTGGGCGAGGTCTGTGTGACCTTAGCTCAAGGGGAATACGGTGAGGACTGGGTGTCCTGAGCTGCGTGTTCAGGACTGGGTGTCCGGGACTGTGTGTCCTCAGGTTAAAATACCTAGCCGCCCTAACCAGACGTACAGTTGTCACAGCAACTGGAACTGGTCCAACAAATCATTGTCTTCAACGAGTCACTGGTTTCATCCTTCCCTTCCCTTTACTTACTGTTGGTCCTTGTGAAGTCATTGTATGATTGCACTATCTTTTGTCTTCACTGAGTGACTGTGTGTTCTGATTGGCTTCTTAATATCTTCCTACCTGATCCTTACTACCTTGCTGCTATTAGTCACTGTGCTTTCACTTCATTGAATACTTGACTATGGTTTGCCTAGTGTAGTCTACCTTCCGCTGCATGGTAATAGGTTTATTTCTGTCGTTTGTCTTCGAAACTTCCACGTTTTGAAGACTTTCATAAAAATCGCCTATTCACCCCCCCCCTCTAGTCGATATAACGCACTTTCAATTGGTATCAGAGCAAGGTACTCCCTTATTCTGTGTGATTCGGTTTAACCACCTGGAGTTTTAGCTATGTCGACTGCAGGGATAATTAAAGTTTCCGCTGCGTGCCCCGTATTCGATGGAACTGAATATCCCTACTGGAAGAATAAGATGCGCATGCATCTTGAAGCCATTGACGTCGACCTATGGTATGTCATCAAGAACGGCGTTCCCAAAGCTGGAGAAGGTGTCACTACTGCTGACGTCAAGAAGTTCATTCAACTGGACTCTACTGCCAAGAATATCATCTGTGGTCATCTGACCAAAGGACAGTATGGCCGCGTGAGTGCGTTGGAAACGTCTAAGCTAGTCTGGGACTGGCTCTCCAAGGTCAACGAAGGCGTCTCAACCCAGAGAGATCAGAGAATCAGTGTCCTTCGCAACCTCTTCAACCGCTTCAAGCGAAATGACAATGAGAATGTCCAGCTCACGTTTGATCGACTCACTGACATCACAAATGAGCTTCAAGGCCTCAGCGCTACTGAGATCACCAAGCATGAAGTCGTCAAGACACTACTGAGATCACTTGACAGTTTGTTTGACACCCTAACCCTGATGATTCAAGAACGTCCTGATTTCAAGACACTCGATCCGTCTGACATACTTGAGAGGCTCAACACACATGAGTTTTAGCTTTCTGAGAAAAGAGATATCTACGGTCCAAACTATGGGCGAACTCGTGCCTTGAAGGCAAAAGCTGTCTCCTCATCTGAAGAAGAATCTGACAGCAGTTCTGATGATCCTGAAGACATTGGAAAGGAACTTGCTATGCTTGTGAAGAAGTTCCAAAAATTCACCAAGAAGAAAGGTTTCAGAAAGTCTTCATGATCAAGCTCAAGGAATGATGAAGCTTCTGCTCATGACTACAAGAAGAAAACATGTCACAAGTGCAAGAAACCTAGCCACTTCATGTCTGAGTGTACGCAGTGGGACAATGAGAACAAAAAGAAGAAGAAGAGCAAGGAATATGACTCTGACGACAAGAAGAAGAAGAAGAACTACTCAAAGTATTCTTCCAAGTCTTCCTCAAAGTCTTCATCACACAAGAAGAGCTCATCTGGCAAGGCACGTGCGTTTGTTGGCAAGGAAATGGATTCAGAGGAGGAGTCCGCTTCTGAGGAGGCGGAGGTGGAGTCTGAGGAGGAGTCCGATTCTGGCGTTGCAAGTCTGGCTACAGCATACGTTGCCAAGTCCATCTTCAACACTGAAGACAATGACTTCATCACCGACACCGATGCAAATGACAAGAACTACTCTGCTCCTACCTACTACTTCATGGCACGCGGTGCCAAGGTAAACACACGCACTACTCACTATCAAACATCTAGTGAAGATGACTCTGATTGTGGTTCAAAACCCAACTACAAAACACTTGCTAAAATTGCAACTGAACAACAGAAAGCTATGGAACATATTCAAAAACTGTTAGACAAAAGCGATGATCTGTTAGACGCTGAAATGACTCGATCTGAGTCCTTAATTGAAGACATAAAAAATCTTCACATTAAGTATGAGGAACTTGAAAGTCGTCATGAAACACTCTCAACAACTCATGAAAAGCTCTCCTATGATTATCTTCAAAGGAAGCAAGATCTTCAGAAATTGAGAGCGGCTCATGAAGATCTTCAAAAGGAAAACGAGTCACTTCGCGCCGAACAGATCAGTTCCGCTCAGGAAGGATTTGAACCACCATGTCTTAAATGCATTGAGCGTGATAATGCTACTTATGTTGCTGAATGTTCTACTGCTGCTACTGTTGCAATATCTTCAACTGTTGATGTGGGAACTAACCCCTCTGCTGAGGATACCTCTGCTATTGCTGATGAGAATGCTAGGTTGAAGACATTGCTTGAAACAGGGATGTACAAAAGTCTTAAAGGGCATCAGACATTATGTGATGTCCTCAAAAGGCAGATCCTGAACCGAAACCCGAGGAAAGAGGGTGTTGGGTTCGTAAGGAAAATGAATGCTGATGGCTCTTACTGGAAACCTGAGCAGTAACCCAAAACCACATGGGTTGCTGCAAAGGAACCTTTAGCAGATCCATCCAATCTATCTGGCTTCACTTGTGCTAACCCCATTGTCATTGATGAATCCTTTGATGCAAACTATAAACTGTTTAAGAATCAGAATGGTGAAGTGTTTGCCAGGTATATTGGTACTAACTGCAGGAATGGGCCGCCTATGAAGAAGATCTGGGTGCCGAAAAAGTGTTTGGAAAATCTTCCTGTGAATGTCATCATGACACCACAGGTGAAGAAGACAAACCCCAGACCACAGGCTTCATACGGTCCAAAGGCTTCATACAGACAGAGGACTCACCTGAGTCGCACTAACGCAAATGTTTTGCAGGGAAACCATACTCAGGCCTATGAATATGAGCGCGGTTCATTGAACCGCCATGTTCATAAGACCAAGAACTATTCTGCTTATTCTTATGACTACTATTGTCCGCCTGCAAGACTTTTTGCTAGGGCTCCAAAGCCAAAGTTCTCAGACGCTGCACTTAGACTTATTGCTTCTAAGCCACCCTTGAAGATGTGGGTGGCTAAGAAAGCTTAACTCTCTTTTGCAGGGAAAGGTCTCCAACAGAAAACCAAAATCGTCTGACGCTATTGCTGGGGACCTTAAACATCTTGTAGGGCGCAAGATCAAATGCCCGAATGGTCTTACTATGTACTTCGTTCCTGAATCGCTTGCTACTCTCCCTATCAGTCCTAATCTCGATCTAAGCTTTCATAACCCACTGGTTCGTCAAATGTTTTTGCTTCACAATTCTCTTCGGGAAGCCTATCCCCCTAACTGCACTGTAGGGTACGACACCAGCTGCTTCAGAATGGATTATTGATAGTGGATGTACCAATCACATGACTGGCAAAAGAAGCCTTCTTATGGACTCATCCTTACGTCCATCCGACAAGAGTCACATCACATTTGCTGACACTGGTAAAAGTAAGGTATTGGGTCTAGGTTGCAATCTCAAAGGATCAACACATGGATAAAGTCATGCTTGTTGAATCCCTTGGCTTCAACTTAATGTCTGTCTCAATGCTTTGCGATTTAAATATGATTGTGATGTTTGGAAAATATCATTGCCTTGTTCTAATGGAATCTGACAAGTCTCTAGTGTTTGAAGGGTATCGGAAAGATGATTTGTACGTGGTAGATTTCTCAGCAGGACCACAGCTTGCCGTATGTCTTCTAGCTAAAGCTTCAGAATGCTGGCTCTGGCATCGGAGGCTAGGGCATGCTGGCATGAGGAACCTCCACGCCCTTGCAAAGAAGAAGCATGTCATAGGCATCGAGGGCGTCAAGTTCAAGAAAGATCACTTATGCGGTGCCTGTGAAGCAGGAAAGATGACGAGGGCCAAACATCCCTCGAAGACAAACATGACAACAACTCGACCCTTCGAACTGCTCCACATGGATCTTTTCGGTCCCACTCATTACTCAACTCTTACTACTACTACTTGTCTCTATGGCTTTGTCATTGTTGATGATTATTCTAGATATACTTGGGTGCACATAATCCTCTACAAGACTGAAGTGCAGGATGTCTTCAGACGCTTCGCAAATCGAGCAATGAACAACTATGGCACCAAGATAAAGCACATCAGAAGTGACAATGGCACTGAATTCAAGAACACTGGCCTTGATACATATCTTGATACTTTGGGCATCACACATGAATTCTCAGCCCCGTACACGCCACAGCAGAATGGCGTCGCCGAACGCAAGAACAGAACACTCATTGAGATGGCCCGAATGATGCTTGATGAATGCAAGACTCCAAGAAAATTCTGGCCTGAAGCCATTGATACTGCATGCCATACAATCAATCGTGTTTATCTTCACAAGCTTCTGAACAAGACATCTTATGAGCTCCTTACTGGCAAGAAGCCAAATGTCAGTTACTTCAGAGTAGTTGGCGCCAAGTGCTGGATCAAGGATCCACATCACACTTCAAAATTTGCACCAAAAGCACATGAGGGTTTTATGCTTGGATATGGAAAGGATTCGCACTCCTACAGAGTCTTCAATCTCTTTCATTATAAAGTGGTTGAAACAGTGGATGTGCGGTTCGATGAGACTAACGGTTCACAAAGAGAGCACCTACCAAATGTGCTAGATGAAGTTCCATCCAGTGAATCAATAAAACTTATGGGAACTGGAGAAATCATACCTTCTGAAGCTCAACCTGAAGAGGAACTTATCATCTCCGCACCTGATCAACCTGAAGACAATGCTCAGCCTGAAGACAATCCCTCTAACAATGACAATGATCAACAAGAGCAAAATCTTCGCCCTGTACATCCTCGTGTTGCCAATGAAGTGCGGATTGAGAGAATAATTGATAGCATCAATGCACCCGGTCCACTCACTCGTTCAAGGGCAACTCAGCTAGCAAATTTCTGTGGGCACTTCGCATTCGTCTCAATAACAGAACCCAAGAAAGTTGAAGAAGCCTTCATGGAACCTGAATGGATTCAAGCCATGCAAGAAGAGCTTCAACATTTGAGCTGAATAATGTATGGGAACTGGTTAAGCGTCCTGATCCTCGGAAGCACAATATAATAGGCACCAAATGGATATACCGCAACAAGCAAGATGAGCATGGTCAAGTTGTCAGAAACAAAGCTCGTCTCGTTGCTCAAGGATATACTCAAGTGGAAGGGATTGACTTCGATGAAACATTTGCTCCTGTGGCTCGACTTGAAGCCATTCGCATACTGCTGGCCTATGCAAATCATCATAACATACTTCTATATCAAATGGATGTGAAGAGCGCTTTTCTCAATGGCAAGATTGAAGAAGAAGTGTATGTTGCACAACCGCCTGGCTTTGAAGATCCAAAACATCCTGACATGGTATACAAGCTCAACAAGGCACTGTATGGCCTCAAACAAGCCCCTCGGGCTTGGTATGACACACTCAAATACTTCCTGAAGAGCAAAGGCTTCATACCTGGTTCCCTTGACCCCACTCTCTTCATGAAGACATATGATGGTGAACTGTTTGTGTGCCAAATATATGTAGATGGCATTATCTTCGGCTGCACCAATCAGAAGTACAGTGAAGAGTTTGGATATATGATGCAAGAGCAATATCAGATGTCCATGATGGAGAGCTGAAGTTCTTCCTCGGTCTTCAAATACGACAGCAACGCAACGGCATCTTCATATCTCAAGAGAAGTATCTCAAAGATTGCCTGAAGAAGTTCGGTATGCAAGACTGCAAAGGCTTTACGACGCCAATGCCAACCAAACATCATCTGGGTCCCGACGACAATGGTAAAGAGTTCGATCAAAAGGTATACCGCTCCATGATTGGTTCTTTACTTTATCTATGTGCATCTAGGCCAGATATTATGCTTAGTGTTTGCATGTGTGCTCGATTCCAAGCGGCACCAAAGGAGTCGCATCACTTAGCTGTGAAGCAAATTCTTCGATATTTGGCTCACACCCCAACTCTAGGATTATGGTATCCAAAGGGCTCAGAGTTTGATCTGGTTGGATTCTCGGATGCTGATTATGCTGGTGACAAGGTGGATCGCGAGTCTACATCAGGCACATGTCATTTTCTGGGACGATCACTTGTATGTTGGTCTTCAAAGAAGCAGAACTATGTATCTCTCTCCACTGCTGAATCTGAATACATTGCTGCTGGATCTTGCTGCGCTGAGCTTCTGTGGATGAAGCAAACACTCAAAGATTATGGCATTCATCTGAAGCAAGTGCCACTCTACTGCGACAACGAAAGCGCCATCAAGATTGCCAACAATCCAGTTCAGCACTCGAAGACAAAGCACATTGAAATTCGTCATCACTTTCTCAGAGATCATGTTGTGAAGGAAGATATTGATATCATACACGTCAACACTGAAGAGCAATTGGCAGATATCTTCACCAAGCCCTTGGATGGAAAGAGATTTTGCAAGTTACGGTGTGAGCTAAATATCTTGGAATCCTCAAATGTCCTGTGATCAGGCACACATCCTAACACTTATGCATATTGATGACTTAGATGTGCAACACACGAAGTAAAGTATATCTTCAATCAATGAAGACATACATTCTAAGTGTGAATACATTAATGTGGAATCTGACTTCGGAGCGCCAGATAATTGTGCGCCGTGTCTGGGTCTAATACTTCCTATACGGTGGGTAACGCCACCACCAAAGGTTCTGTTTGAAGTGTTTCACTCATGGCGTTACATTTGCTATGTCTTCACATTTGGTTTGGCTTCAATTTCAACATGTCTTCATGGTTATCTTCACTATATTGATTATATATATACTAGTGTTCTGTCCTCTACAGCATTCACTTATAGCTATGTCTTCTTGTTGAATCTTTTGAACTAAGTGAATGTGATCGGACCCTAACCTCTCTATGATTTCTATCTCAAACTCTATCTCTCCAGGTCATATGCATTCTATTGAAACTGTCGAATGTCTTCTCTGCGTCCTTGTCAGCAGAAGATACAGAGACAAACATTAAGTCTGTTTTCAATGCTCATTCCTTCACCTGAAACCCCGAGAAGTGGGAATGACCACCCGACAATCCAGGCGTGCGTGGGACGTGGAACAACCCTCGATATGCTGCATGATGACCACGTGTTCCTCAGATGTGAATCGCCAGGGGCACCTGTGTAATAACACTGAGCCGCCCCTGTCCCTATAAATACATGCCTCACCACAGTCATTATCTCTTCTTCCACTCTCGCACGAACCCTAGCGCCACCGCTAGCCCTCGACGACGCCGGCGATGAAGCGCTTCGCTGCCGCAACCTCTCCGACGCCGTCTTCACGCTGACCGCAGACATCGTCTTCTCCGCCGTCGCCGTAGGTGTCCTCCGTCGCCAAGTTAGGGCACGGACGATCGAACTGCTCAGCCTCCTCTTCCACTCTGTCTAGCAGTTCCTTGTGTGGTAAATAAAACTTCCTTTTTACGGCCCCTTTGATCCTACAGATTTGTCACTTTCTACCACAAGTAGTTTCTGTTCACACATGTTGGATCCACTTCATACTGCATCTCATATTATGCCTAGTATGTTCACTTATACTTCACAAAGCAGTTAGATTCCTCACTTGTACTGATCTCTGGATTCGTACAAATCTGGAACCAACTCCTTATCTATGAGTGAATGTCTTCGCACGATGAGGTCAATGTCTTCTAAACTGATTTATCTTCAAAATCTTCTGAGAATGCATATGACCTCTTCCCCTTCCCTTGCACCTTAATGCTGTCACAGGTACATGTCCGTGGGAGAATCCTTTGGTTCTCATAGTCTGCATTCATTTGCAGAATTCTTACAGCATCATATAAATTCTCCCGAAGCCAGTTCCTGTTTGTCCAGCAAGCGAAAGCCTCTGAAGCCTTTGAACGTGTTGAAGCCATTCAGGTTAAAGTTCATGGCTATAGAGAAATCTGCAAGGAAGGGAGGCAGACAGCGTCGTGGGGGAACATCAAGAGATTTGCCTGATGACCTCTCAGAGCTTTACAAGACAGATCCTGAAGAGGATTATAATCAGCGCAAGACCCGAATCCAGTGGATTCGAAGATATTGGGCAGAACAGTGGTACAAATACAGATTCGTGACCAAGGAATATGCTGAGAAGAGTGCTATCAAAAGTCCTTGGGGTGATATTCTCTTCCGAGGCCTTCCACCCAAGAACAGAGCTGAAGCTATTGCTCAGGGTTTCTATTCGTGTATGGTCCGTGGACCTCAGCCTGAAGATGCCGACCCATCATCATTGCTATGGTGTCGTGACGATAATCTCTTCAAGCATAACTTCCAGCACGCAAAGGCATCGGCCAAGGAAAACAAGAATTCATTGGGACTAGAATTCAACCCTGGTCCTTCTGCTCCCCGGGCTGACGGCACACGCGATGCAGAACCCAATGTCATTGGTCCTTTCTACAACCTTGATGGCCTCATCACTCACATCTCAGTTCAAGGTGCAAAAGTGGGTCATTCTGATGATGATGCTGACACTGATGAAGCCCCAGCTCCTACTCCAAAGCCGCAGAAGCCAAAGAAGGCTAAAGCTTCAAAGCCTGCCTCTGCACCAAAAATCTCATGGGCGAAGCCACTGGCTACTGCACCTCCTGAAGACAGTGTGCAGTCTGAAGATCTGTCACGCATCTCCAAGCCCCAGAAAGTCAAGATGCCTCTGCCGCACACCAGCCAAGAACTAACTGCTGCTGCCATTCTGCGCAACGATGCCATTGATCTGTCCAGTGATGAAGACCTTACAGATGACGCTCTTGAGCAGCTGATCAAGAGCAAAGAAGAAGCAAAAATATTCAACAATTTGCCTCTCTTTGACGTGGCAATCATCCACGACTTCATCGATGAGTGGTTTGAAACGCCCAACCTCAGCTTTGAAGACCTGCAACTTCCCATTGGTCTCAGTGTTGCCTTCCATGGCGCCATTGCTTCAGAGCTAGCTCTAGCTCAGCGCATCGTCGAACTGAAGCAGAAGATTGACTTTGAGAAAGCTCAGTTCAAGAAGTATATGGCCAAGCTCAGCGTGCAAGAGGTCAAGAACTTCAAGATCATGCTGCACGAGCTTAAAGAAGCCTTTCTCAAGAAGCGTGAAGAAGCTCAAGGTTCTCGTGAGCGCATGAAGAGCCTGGCTGACAAGTGTGTGCAAGCCTACAATGAGGCTGAGAAGCGCAAGGCCCTTGGGCGTCCTGGCATCGACCCCAGGATGGCTGCAAAGAAGAAGAAGAAGCCCGCTATGGCCGAACCCGACGCACCAAGGCAAGAAGCAGATCCCATTGTCTTCCCAACTAGCATGACTGGCTCGAAGCCAAAGGCCAGGTCAACCGCTTCAGAACTGAAGAAGACGAGGACTGCTGAGGCTGAAGCCAGAAAGAGGAAACATCCCGAAGCCTCTGCTACTGCTCCCTCCAAGAAGAAGCGGAAGACCAAGAAGGAACGGGCTGCTCCCATAGAGCCCTTGATTGTTGAACCCATCTCCATGGTTCGCCCTGACGCTGAACATCAAGAGCGTCAACTGACTGTCCATGAGCCTGCTTTCATAGAGGCTCATGAAGCTGAAGACTTTCCAGCAGCTGATCCCACCGTTGCTGAAGACATTGGTCACCATGACCATGTTGAAGATGATGCAGTTCTTCCTAAGCTCGAGCACCAACAGGTATCATCGCCTGTGCTAACGCACAGCAAACTCATCAGCATTGGTCGTCCTCTGACGCCAATTGCTCAGGATGCATCATGGGCTGATCGCTCACAAGCACAAGAGGAAGATGACTTTGAGGCCCAGCCAACTCCAACTCCACAGGCGTCGCCAGCATTACGCAAGCTTCACAAAGGACCAAGGCCTCCAGTCTCTGAGTCTGAAGCTAAAGTTGCTGAAGACATTCCGGCTGCATCAGCCGATGAAGAAGAAACCCCAAGCACTGCTACACCCCCGTCTCACCAAGAAGCTGTTCTCGAGGAGAACGTGACTGTGACCGACCCTCCAGCTCATCAAGTGGAGGTTGAGAATCGTGAGGCTGCCACCACCAACACCAATGAAGCCACTGACGCTGTCATGGCTGAAGCCAATGTGGAGCCTACACCAACAAAAGCACCAGAAGTCAGCGAAGCCAATGATACTACTGCTTCTGTTCCTGCGCCTGCTGCTAGTCCTCAGTTTGACTATCATGTTGAGCACAGACCTTAGGTACAGAAGCCAATCCCAAGATTGCCCGGGTTTCCAGGTCCTGCATCAGCACCTGGATCCTTCAATGTCAATGGCTTCAAACCAGACAACACCTTCTTCAATAGCTCCAAGAACCCCTACTCAAGGGAAAGAATATCTTCTGATCGGTTCTGGAGCTATCTGCAGCGAAGCTATTACTCCTGCATTCTGTACAATCAAGGTCGCATCTTCCCACATAAGCGTCTTGACATCGAAGCAATAGCTGGTCTGCCCTGTCTGGAAGAAGCTCTGGATTGCTTCAAAGAGGTTGGATTGCTGCCGTTTGTCACTGACCAAGAGCACTGGAATGAAGAGTTGCTGCTCCAATTCTATGCCACACTTCACATCCGTGGGTACAACAAAGATCCGAAGACTTGGGTCCTGGAGTGGATGACAGGAAATGTTCATCAAGAAGCCAAAGCCTTTGATATCATTGAGCTCACTGGTCTCCCCACTCTTGGCGATCTCTACGAACCTGGCTGTCAGCTTCACAGTGAAGCTATGGAGAGCATCTTTCAGAAACCTAAACCAAACATCAGTCAGATGCTCAGTATGATGAAGCCATTGCCACAAGAAGCTGCATATCCTAAGGAGTTCCTTGTTGAAGACCTTGAGTATCTGCCAAGGACTATTTATCACATAATAATGCGAACTCTCTGGCCCATCAAAGGACATTCTCTACATGCCAAGCTGGAAGGTGCAATGAAGACTTTGGTCTTCTATATTCTTCATGGCAAAAGCTTCAATGCACAGGACTTCTTCATCCGCCAACTTGCTGCATCAGGCTCTAATCTTTTTGGCTTGAAGTTCTACGCTCCATGGATAATGCGGCTGATTAAACTCCACTCCGCTATCTCATATCAGCCATCTGCTCGCAATCATTGGATCATTCTGCCTGATGTGGATATGTCCGTTGAAGCCATTTATCCTGAGCCTGCCAAGGAGCCTCTTAGTCTTCAGAATGCGGAGCATCAAAGTTTTTCTCAGAACATTGGAGTTGAAGCAGTCACTCGCGTTTATCCGTTGGCTGGAACTACACGTGCACCACATCCTTCCCTTACTGAAGCCACCGATAGCACAATTGCCCAACGACCCAAGAAGCGCACTCGTGTCCTCAATGACCGAGAGCTTCTGGTGGCTCTTCATCAGAAACAGATAGGCATCATGACTGGCTGAAGCGCCAAATGCAAAGCCTCTTGGTGGATGTCAACCGCATTCGCAATCTTGCCACCAAGAATGCCTTTGTTGCCCATGAAACCTCTCGACGCACCTGGAAAGGGCTGACGCTTATGTGCTCTGAAGATGATCTTCAAGAAGATGGATTCTCTGAACGCTTCAAGTTTGACTCCACACCTCCTGAAGGGCAGTGCTACGACGAACTCCATCTCTTGAAGACTCTAAGTTCTCTTCCTCTGCTGCAACTGTGAATGCCAGAGTGATCGAGGACGAAGACAATGCTACTTCACCGCCACCTCCTTCAGCACGCTTCGACACTGCTCCAAGTTCTTCTGCACCGCCGAACACCACCGATGACCCTGTTGCTTCACCTACTCTTCATGGGAACGAGTAGATGCTCTATGTCTTGAAACCTTTTTGGTCCTTACTGACAAAAGGGGGAGAAGCATATGAGTTTGATAGTCTTCAAGCGGGTCCACATGGGCGGTTGCTTTATATTTTGCCTCGTGTTTACAACTCTCGTTTTGATACATTTGGTTCTTTGAGTTGTAACACTTAAACTCGATGGTCGTCTGCTACTTATTTGCCACTTTGTGATGCAATGATAAATTCCGCACTTAGATCATTTTGGCAGACGTCCATTTTCCATTATGCATGTCATTATCTTCACATACCTTCTCATGCATAATGAATTGTCATCATAAGTTGAAGAGGATCTCCACGAGTACAACCTGCCATGTGCATTTGCATTCCAAAAGCAAATTACTTATATGCACATCTTCAGGGGGAGCCCTTGCAACTTATGAAGACAATTCCTTATCCTCTACAATTTCACATATTATATTCCCCGTTGAAAACTTCAACTAGTTTGTCATCAATCACCAAAAAGGGGGAGATTGTAAGTCCATCTAGTGCCACCCCTGGTTGGTTTTGGAGTATTGACCACAAACCTAGTTGAGGGACTAATGTGTTTGTGAGAATTGCAAGATAACACAGGTAGAACTCCCTCATTGATTCGGTTTTCCTACCAGAGATGACCCCTAAAAATGTATGAAGACATTGATGTCAAAGGTGGTATATGAAGATATTCACAATTGAAGACTATGACAAGAGAAGACATCGCATGAAGCCTATGGAGCTCGAAGACTTAGGTCTTTCGTAGTTCTTTTTCTTCTTTGTTGAGTCATAGGAACCACCGTACTGTTAAGTGGGGTCCAAGAGAACCAGTCAGAATGACTGAAGTGATGCTTAACCAAAACCTATGTCTTCGAGTGAAGATAATGAGAGCGAATCTTGTCCAGAGTCGGACAAGTCAGCCTTGCTTGTAGCCCAAGTAAAGTTGTCGTGTGTGTTTGAAATCTGACCGTTGGAACACGTGTCAGTTCCTTAGTGACCCAGGGTCATTTCGGACAAATCAGGTCGGGTTGCCTAGTGGCTATAAATAGCTCACCCCCTACAACCATAAACGGTTGGCTGCTCAGAGTTAGAGTACGGCTTTTGTCGTTTGAGAGCAACCCACCTCGAAGCCTTTGAGAGAGAATTCCTTGCGAGGATAAAGCCCTAACCACCCAGAGCCAAAGAGTGTTAGGCATCACTTAAGTCTTCTTGTCTGTGTGATCTGAAGACTTATTACACTTGAGGACTGTGAATCCTCCAGCCGATTAGGCGTCGCGTTCTGAGCATCCAAGAGACATTGTGGATCGCTGGTGAACGAAGTCTGTGAAGGTTTGGGAGTCTACCTTGAAGACTTACCAGAGTGATTGGGCGAGGTCTGTGTGACCTTAGCTCAAGGGGAATACGGTGAGGACTGGGTGTCCTGAGCTGCGTGTTCAGGACTGGGTGTCCGGGACTGTGTGTCCTCAGGTTTAAATACCTAGCCGCCCTAACCAGACGTACAGTTGTCACAGCAACTGGAACTGGTCCAACAAATCATTATCTTCAACGAGTCACTGGTTTCATCCTTCCCTTCCCTTTACTTACTGTTGGTCCTTGTGAAGTCATTGTATGATTGCACTATCTTTTGTCTTCACTGAGTGACTGCGTGTTCTGATTGGCTTCTTAATATCTTCCTACCTGATCCTTACTACCTAGCTGCTATTAGTCACTGTGCTTTTACTTCATTGAATACTTGACTATGGTTTGCCTAGTGTAGTCTACCTTCCGCTGCATTGTAATAGGTTTATTTCTGTCGTTTTTCTTTGAAACTTCCACGTTTTGAAGACTTCCATAAAAATCGCCTATTCACCCCCCCCCCTCTAGTCGATATAACGCACTTTCAATTGGTATCAGAGCAAGGTACTCCCTTATTCTGTGTGATTCGGTTTAACCACCTGGAGTTTTAGCTATGTCGACTGCAGGGATAATTAAAGTTTCCGCTGCGTGCCTCGTCTTTGATGGAACTGAATATCCCTACTGGAAGAATAAGATGCGCATGCATCTTGAAGCCATTGACGTCGACCTATGGTATGTCATCAAGAACGGCGTTCCCAAAGCTGGAGAAGGTGTCACCGCTACTAACGTCAAGAAGTTCGTTCAACTGGACTCTACTGCCAAAAATATCATCTGTGGTCATCTGACCAAAGGACAGTATGGCCGCGTATATATTTTAGAGGTATGGGGTTTGCCCATGTTCTATGTTATCTCCTTTTATGCAAATCCCGTATTTTCATCAATCCACCAAAAAGGGGGAGATTGTAAGGGCATATTTATCCCTTAGTTGTTTTGGTGATTGATGACAATGCTTTTGCGGCGTGTGCATTGAGTATTTCAGACACTTCATCACTAGGCACAAGACGATATGGTGCCCCTCGAAGACTATTGAAGACGGCGTTTCTCTATATTTTTTTGGTGGATTTGAATCATAGGAAAGCCGTACTATTAAGAGGGGGTTCGCTTTGGAAAGGTTTGGGTGGAATCATCACGTACACGTCTTCTCCTTTGCATCGCCTTTCCTTTGGCACTTTGGAGCATCCTCCGTCTTTTCTTGTCCATGCAAAAATGTCATGTTTGCTGATCTGGGGCATGCGGTAGTACTGCTCCTAGGAGCGGTAGTACCGCAGGCCCTTGCGGTAGTACCGGCCTCTGGCGCGGTAGTACTGCAAGTGCCCACGGTAGTACCTCTTCCTTAGAGCGGTAGTACTGTGGCCTCAGGCCAGGCGCTGCTGCTATTGTGGTAGTAGGGGCGGATGTAAAAAAATTACATTTGCGCCCTACGCGGTAGTACCGCGCCAGGTGCGCGGTAGTACCGTGCTCTCTGGCCAGGGTCAGCAGCTGGCATGGCAGTAGGAGCGGATGTAATTTTTTACATCCACACCCTGCGCGGTAGTACCGCTCCTGGCTTGCAGTACTACCGTGTCGGATTTTTGCATAGATCCCATCTCAGGGGAAGTTGCCACGGATGTATTTTTATATGTCCGTGCCTTCCCAAAATCTGGAGCATCGCTGCCTTGCGGTAGTACCGCAAGGGGGAGCGGTAGTACCGTGCCAGCGGTTCTACCGCCCTCTGCCTCACAGCTTCAGGGTTGTTCTGGTTTCTGCTGCTCGGGCGGTAGTACCGCGGGGCACTGCGGTAGTACCATGTGCTCTTGCGGTAGTACCGCATCCCCAGCGCGGTAGTACCGTGCCACGCAGGCTGAGTTGGTGGATAACGGTTGGATTTGTTCTTCCATTATATAAGGGGTGTCTTCTTCTCTGAGTTGACTATCTCTTCCATCCCCAAGCTCCATTAATTCTCCAAGCTCCATTTTGGCCCGATCTCTCTCCCTATCCAATCAAACTTGTTGATTCTCTAGGGATTGGTTGAGAAGGCCTAGATCTACACTTTCACCAAGAGAAATTTGATTCCCCCACTCATCCCTTACGGATCTTGTTACTCTTGGGTGTTGAACACCCTAGACGGTTGAGGTCACCGCGAAGCCATATTCCATTGTGGTGAGCTTTGTGGTATCGTTGGGAGCCTCCAATTAAGTTGTGGAGATAGCCCCAACCTTGTTTCTAAAGGTCCGGTCGCCGCCTCCAAGGGCACCAATAGTGGAATCACGCCATCTCGCATTGTGTGAGGGCGTGAGGAGAATACGGTGGCCCTAGTGGCTCCTTGAGGAGCATTGTGCCTCCACACCGCTCCAACGGAGACGTACTTTCCCTAAAAAGGAAGGAACTTCGGTAACACATCCTCGTCTTCACCGGCTCCACTCTTGGTTATCTCGTGCCTTTACTTGTGCAAGCTTATTTGTGTTGTATTCCTTGCTTGCTTGTGTACTTGTTCTTGGTGCATCATATAGGTTGCTCACCTAGTTGCATATCTAGATAACCTACTTTGATGCAAAGTTTAAATTGGTAAAGAAAAGCTAAAAATTGTTAGTTGCCTATTCACCCCACCCCCTCTAGTCAACTATATTGATCCTTTCACTTATGCTACTAGGAGAGGTTGTAGGTGAGAAGGCACAAACAACAGCAAATGGGAAGAGACACTCCAAGTTCAAATAGACAAACAAAGGAGAGCAAACTTGGAGTGACTCAAAGCGCAAACAAAGTCCTAAAGACTCGATAAGACCAACGAAAACCAACCCAAACAAACACCTCTCAAGGAGAGGGCGGTGGCCGAAGCCACCTATGTTTGAGTCAATTGGTATGGCACCGCGAAGATTTTAACCTTGGGCCCATGACCAAAACTCATTTTTGAAGCACAAGTACCATAAAAATGGTTAATGTGAAAGATTTGATTTATTTATGCATAATAGGGGGAGGGAGAGTTCATTGAGAAAACAACACTCCCCTATGTTCATGCCTACATCTAGAACAAGATAACATAATGAATGCGGTGGGGTGTGCCTAGTTTTAAGCCACATTGCTCGAATCAATGATATTTAGCTCATGCGTTAACTCACGAAATCTTGCTTCATCCAATGGCTTTGTGAAAATATCTGCTAGTTGCTCTTGAGTGTTGACGTAGATAATATCAATCTCTTCACGCTAGATGTTATCCCGGATGAGATGATGATGAATCTCAATATGCTCCATCTTGCTATGTTGCACCGAATTGTAGGAGATCTTGATAGTGCTTTCATTGTCACATAGAAGAGGCACTTTGTCACTAGTGACACCATAATCCTTTAAAGCTTGTCTCATCCATAGCAATTGTGCACAACAACTTGTGGTGGCTACATACTCGGCCTCGGTCAAGCCCCCCGGCAGTTCCAACTAATACAACTCATTGGGCCGGTCAGGACCGATCACCAGTCTCTGCTGAATTTTATGATGTAGGCTTCTTTTTCTTGGGCTCTTTAATGAACTCGTTGCCTTCCTCCTGGGCAGTTGTGTTTGTAGACGAGTCCTCTTGAGCATGGAAGTCTTCCCCGATCCACAAGAGGAGATGATGGTTATGTCAGCCCGCTTTAAGTGTACTAGATGACTCGTTGCGCCAATGGCGCAAAGGCTGAGAGGGAGCCAAGTTGTTAGAGTAGAACGAGAGAAGTAATGAAAACGGTGTCCTCTTTATTAGATGAGATCTGCTATTTATACAAAGGGAAGAGACATCACTAGGAAGGCATCTGTTCAGGGAGGTGCCTATTCGGCAGGGAACCGACGCGGCAGATGCAACTGTCTGCGGTTAGTAAAAGCAGGGATTGTCCCTTAATTAACAATCATTAATTAATCCTAACACTCCCCCTAATCAATGCTTGATTATGAGCAGACTTCATCTTGATAAAGATTCTCCTTGAAAACCCTATGGGAAAAATGTAAGGAGATACGTGTTTGATATGTTGCTAAAACTCCTTCAAACCCAGTGGGAAAAATAAGGAGAAAATGGTACAACATATATTGGTCATTGTCTCTTTTAACTCAATACGAGAAAACTCATAGAGTTTAGAGGACAATAAATATGGCATATATACTTTCCCAAAAACCCCGGTGGGGAAAACAGAAAGTATGACATATGATCTCATGTTGATATTATCTCATTAAAAACCTTTATGAGAACCTGTATAGTAAACTCATGAAGGGAAAAAGAGTATAATATGATGCATTGAACAGGAATAACTTAGGAAGATACTCCCCCTGATTCTTGCAAATTCCAAAGCCGTCACCTACCAATTCCATGAACATGTTTCTGGAATGTAAAAGTTGGTAGAGACTTGGTGAACAAATCAGTTGAATGATTTGACTTGCAAGATATGCAATATAAAGATATTGCTTATTAGTAACCTGTTTGCATCCGGCAACACAAGCAACACTATCATTGAGATAATGGTTGGTGGATGTAGCCATGAGGTCTTTTTTTGAAGACTCTTCATGAGAGGGCTACCACACCTAGTATGAACACTAAGATTGTCTACGATCTGACATATTGGGGATCTGATTGAAGTATCCAATGATATCGGTGTTCACATTTCTGTGAAACTGAAAAACCAGGACAAGATGTTTGATGCATTTGGAGATATCAAAGATATTCTTGAGTACCAACCAATTGTGTTTGGTGGATCCAATGGCATTATGGAACGTTGAGTCCCAATATCTCATTTCCAACAATTCTTGGTCTAAATAGATCATTCTTTATGTCTAGAGAACGAACTACCATGAGAGCTAATGATGGATAAGATTTGTCCACAATGAATTTCTCCAATATATTATGGATATAGACAATATAGTATACCATAACGTATGAATGAAGGTGCTCAAGTTGTAGTAACGAGCGGTGTTTTGGTTTACCCAAATCCTTCATTTTAAAGTCCGTCATTTAGATGATTACATGTGTTGTCGTTGCAGACACACAAACATGGATAATCATCATTGTAGGAGTAATCCTTGTGTATAAGGATCTCACTACGTCAGTTGTACCATATGTACTGACAATAATAAGTCGTATGGTGACTTACTGAATTTACACAATGTATGTTGCATTTTGTATTTCGATTCAGAATTGAGATCCCACGGGAATCAATCATATATGTCTGAATCTAGTGATCCACATGGATATGTAATCACTACATCTATCAACTGCAGAGATAGATGATTTTGTACTGCCAATGATATAAGTTATCAGAATGGGATTCCACCTCTGGAGAATAGTTGGGTATCTACGTGAACCCTTATGCTACAATACTTGCTCCCTGTTCACCACCTTGTTGTTCTCAATTCCGTTTCCAGAAGAAAGTTGGTGTAGGTATTGCTTATGAACACCTTGCCATTACTGAGCAAGATCATTTCTACCTAGATTATACCCTTTGCTTGAGTTCAGTCCGGGTGTTGTTCACACTTTGCCATGGCCATGGTCTTTGGATCTGAGTCATTTGAAAGGTTTTTGCAATCTAGTTGAGAAATGTACGTCGACAATTGTAGACTTCCGGTTATATGTTTCTCCAGAATCTATATATCAATATATAGTTGATGGAAATATCGTTACACATGGTGACTGCTCGCGATTTCCCAATGCGATTGAGTTGGGTATTCCGATGTCCCAGTCATTGTGTGCACTATGACCTGGGTTGGTGGAGGTTTCACGTCCACTGGGTGTATACTACCCATCAGGTGTTTGTCAACGTGAAGTTGACTTGCATTTACTGATTCACAGGCCTTGATATCCTTGCTTGCGAGAAGCTGAATCCTGATGTACTATTGTCGTACTTCTCCCCCTGTTGCTTTGAACGGGGAGTTGAGTGGTTTTAGTTGGTACCTCCACTCTTTCCAACATATTCAGGATTGTAGGATTGTTTGACACCTTTATAGTCAGTAAATGAATCTGGCAGGTTATTTGCAATGTGTTGCAAATATTTTGAACGCATGGTTCCGATCTTTGAGTACGTGGATTTGAGGCAGAAATGTGTTGAACATTCCACTAATTTCCTGGCATTCTTTATGGTACTTGAAATCTCCCCCTAATGCCTGGAAATGTTCCTCATTGAATCAGCATACAGGCCTTGAATAACTCCCCATGCGAGGAGCTTGAGGTATTGACAGAACTACAGTTATTCCTCACATAGATCCCAACTATATGTTGAGAGGCCAATGATGTATGTCGGGTGGTGATATCGGTATGCAACCGAATTACTGCAGATAGAAAATACTTGATAGATATCCACATATCAAAGATAGAGGGGAATAATATTATGCAGTTCTGCCATGAGCGTGTAAAACTGCATGACTCCAACGTAAAGTTGGTAAGTTGCAATTCCAGAGTAAAGATAATGCAATGAGCCTAACTTCTTTGGATAAAGGATTCTACCAAACCATTTTGAGTCTAGACATTGGGACAAATTGCTAAACTTCAATCCGAGGGCCATAGAGAAAGGCACTCAAGGAGAATTCTGCAATGCTATCCATACGATTTTCTTGAAATCGATGTCAGGAAAATGAGCCAATGGTTTTGTGTGAATAAAGCACACACTTAAGACCATCATGTAGATATGTCTTTTAGAACCATGGAATACCTGAATAGTCTAGTCAATGGAGGGAAGAGCCACTTACCTCAACTTGATGCATTCAAGGAGTCTGAGTGGTTCAGCGTAGACTTTAAGGTGTGCGAGCCTTAAAATTAGCTTCCCTGTGTCACTTGTAGTGCACATAAAATCCAAATGTTGTTAGAATTTAGCATCATAATAATCGTAAACTATTGGAATTGCTGATAGTTTCGGTTTCAACCCAATGTCTCGATGACCAAGGCCAGTATGCCAAGTATGTCATGTACAAGACACTTTGGAAAACTATCACGTACACAACATGTGGTACGGGTTGTGTCGTATGTGTAGTACAATCCAGATGATACACAGAGAATGTATTTGCCATATCCGTTGCATATGGTAAAGAGAAGTTATTTCTCTTTGTTGTCATCATAAGTTTCGCTATGGAAACTATTTTGACGGATACCTTCATAGTTTAGTAGGGTACAAGTTAAACCTGGGAAGCAATAAAGCATCCCGATGTTACTCGGGTACCCACAGGGATAGTAAATATGACTCGAGTTGAGCCAACAAATACCTCATCGCGTCTAGCGATTTTAAAATATCTCTTTTCTCTCAATGAGAGTGGCATCGCGTCTAGCGATTTTAAAATATCTCCTTTCTCTCAATGAGAGTGGAAACATTGGACTCCCCTGAGTATAGAGTTTGTGGTGCATATGTCCACAAGGCACATATCATTTTTCATCGGATTGACTCCCGTAGAAATCTATATATAGACATGAAGATTCTCGGTATGAAAATCACTGTCAAATATATAGAATACATACAAATGTATTTGTACCAAAGTGCTGATACAATATATTGTGATGTACAATATATGATGACAACAATACTTATGTTCTTATTAGAACATCATAAATGGACATAAATTATGTTGACCACTCAGGAGATTGAGAGACTAGACGAAGTCTTCAAACATGTTAGTTGAGTCATATTCAACCATCATATTCTCCGTGCCCATAGGGTCCCGTCACTGCTGGTGATGTCGGGTTGAAGGTTGAAGTGAGCTCCAAACCTTTGCCCTTGAGGTCTGTTGTGTCCTAGGAATTGCTGATACAGAATAACCAGATGCAGATATCTGAATCGATATAATGCCTTATGATGTATAAGACAATATTTTTCTGTTAGCGATGTGATTCCGACCAGAGGTTAATCATGTGGTCTTGGATTGCACACACTATTCCACAAGACACAAGAGTGATCATGATGTCCATACCCAGGTAGGGTAGTGGTGGCGATTGAGTGCGAATGCCTCAAATTCTCTAGCCATCGGTTACCAGAGATAGTTAATTTACGATTAGTAAATTGAAGACCATCATGATAATGTTGTAAAATTAATGGATATTTCAAGAAGTTATCTTGAAACCATTAATGTGAATCTCAAATTGCTAAGCATGACACCTTGAAGATAATCTCCAAAATGAAGTAGATCTCGCAGCACTAGGGAGTATAATCTGATGAAATCAGTAGATACTCACTCCTAATGGCTTATGTCCTGACTTAGTAAAATGCATGGGAGTGCACAATGTTGTGCAATCATAATGTCAAATTTGACAAAATGTAGGCTTAAACAGTAATGGTGATAATCTGCAAAGCAGTAAATCTACACACTACCTCGGGATCCCAATACATCAATTTGAAGAAATCACTAAGAATTTTGCATATGTATTTGCAAGAAATTGAAAATCTCAATTGCAAATAGACGTATTAATCTCGACATGTAGCAAACATGGAGATACATACATTCCGGAATACATCGTACTCAACAGAAATACACCACTATAATGAATAGTAATGATGTTGCAAACTTGATGTTCAAGTGAAACTTGAATTGTATAGACCTCAAATTAAATGTGATGATCTTGTATCAAGTTTCAAGATAATTCAGCAGGGTGAATTAATATTTTGCGAGAGAAAATTAATCTCAATCGCTATGAGATTGTTTTGCGAGAGAAGAAAATCTCGATCGCAAATTAATATTGTTGTGCGAGAAAACTTAATCTCAATCACAAAACAATGTTGTTGTACTAATAAGACATGTTATAGGGATTGCTAAAAAGCAAACACATCGAACATGCCACATATAATAACCACATATTTTCTGGAATTTTAAACTCAACAGAAAATGGGCTAAATGATGATCTGCACATGGCCTAACGTTACTGGTGCTAATCAACAGCAACTAGTTAGACCAAGCTGCAATATCCCGAAACTTCCAGGAATTAGCCGTAAAACAATGACAGAGGCAAGTTTTGACCTATTTCGGAAATAGGTGAAGCCAAAAGGCTGAAATGCAAAACTTGCGAAGAGATAAGGTTCCTATCTCTTTACTTCCGAGCGCTTTCGACCAGGAGAAATCCTGTAACCGCCCGCCGCTGTTTTGGCACACCGGCCAGGGCCGCGACCGTGGGAGCGTCGTCGTCTCCGCTGTGGGAGCCACGCCGAAGGGCGCCGCTGCCTCCGGGGCCGGAGGGCCAGCCGAGTGCCGTTGCCTCGGGCGCCGCTGGACGGATGCAAGCCGAGGGCGCGGCGTCGCCTCAGTCTTCCGCGCCGCGCCGCGGTTGGGTGCCGCCTTCGCGGGCGCCGAGGCTGTCGTTTGCGGCATGCGTAGTGGGAGAGCATCTCGCCATGCACGTGTGCGCCGGGCATCTCCGCGGTCACGCTTTAGGCGGCCTCGCGCCGAGGCCGCGCCGCCACATCATGGCTGGTGCGCCGGAGGGCGTTGCCGTTTCGTCGAGGTCCGCGCAGCGCCTCCGCGTTGAGAGGTCAAGGCCACGCAGTCGTGCCCCGCGTTAGAGGCCGGCAGACACCTCGACGCATCGCTGGACAGCCGTGTGTGTGCAAGGTGCATGGACGCGGGCGCCGCTGGCGATGCTGATGAAAAGCAACGGCAGTTGTCGCTTGATCCAGTGCAGTGCAGGAAGAATTGAAGAACGCATGGTACCTTTTTCCTTTTTCATCAATGAATCGATGGGAATCCATTGGCGTTCGTTGTTGAGGCCTTCAATTCTTGAATCGATGGAGATCCACAACCTCTGTTCTTTCTCATTCTGCCCTGACTGCCGCGCAGGACAGAGCCGCCGGTCCAAGCGTTGGCCGTTGGTCGCTCCTGTGGACGCGCTGCCGGGAGCCCGCGGTCGCGCATGGGTGCCGCCTTCCGCCGGGAACACCGCGTTGCCGCGGAATAGCCATTGAGGTGTGCGCGGCGCCATGCGCTGCCTTTGCTAGCGCTGGAGCGTTGGCTTCCTTTGCCACGCAGGGCCAGAGGGCATCGCGACGTTGCGCACTCGCTGCCGGCAGTTTGGCCGTGAAATCGCTCCGCCAGAGGGCGTGCTGATAACGTGTTAGAGTAGAACGAGAGAAGTAATGAAAACGGTGTCCTCTTTATTAGATGAGATCTGCTATTTATACAAAGGCTATTTATACAAGAGCGATGCTATACACACGACGAAATTGCAGCCGACATGCGCACGATCCCATGTGGCAGCATCAGTAGCCCTCGTACATGCAGGAGGTAGTTGGTTTTTGTGTTAGGTGATGCATGCACACTGTGTATCGTCCAATCATGTCGTGTGTGAAGCCATTTCGTTTATACAAAGGGAAGAGATATCACTAGGAAGGCGTCTGTTCAGGGAGGTGCCTATTCGGCAGGGAACCGATGCGGCAGATGCAACTGTCTGCGGTTAGTAAAAGCAGGGATTATCCCTTAATTAACAATCATTAATTAATCCTAACACAAGTATTGTGAGAATATTTATACACCCAAGTCGAAAACCAAATGTGGCCAACACTCCCCCATCCTCTGCTTGAAAGCCGCCTTTTCTCACCGGATCTAACATAGATACATGATTCTTCAAGACCAAATTTCAAAGAAAATATAAAGCATGCAAGGCTTTAAGTTGTACTATTGAGACCATACCACCATATCTTCATTTAGTTTTTTTTTGGAAATCTAAAGGTCTAAGAGGATGGTACGTGTAAGACGATGTGAATCCACAACAAAAAACTAAACTAACTTCCAAACAAAAATTTCAAGTTTGGAAGCCACAAAGAAGCAGCCCAAATCTCTCGTTGTAGTGCAGGTACATGTCCTTAATCCTGCATCCACATCCCATAATTTTTCAACACCTAAATCCACAAAACCAACCGAAGGAAATCATGGCAGAAACATGCGCCGTGGCTTACGTCTCCAAGGACTTCTTGGCATTATTGTACAGGTTGGACACAACAATCCTCGCTGCAAGCTGCAGAAGAACTACACAGGCACCTTTCTTCACCTTGCCCTTGGGGAGGAGGGGGCAACACTTGCAGCGTGGTGACAAGGCTTTGCGAACGCCGTCGGCGAGAGCGTGCATCGGAGGGCGTCGAGAGTGGCAGCTGCCTCCACCTCGGCGCGAGCGTAATGGCCGCGCGACTCAAGGCAGCACACGAAGCGGTCATGCTGGAGCATTACGCTATGCACAGATGTGTAGGCAATTAACAAAGATTGGTAAAAGGGAAACAAATTATCCAAAAGAAGAAAGGTTTTATATATTTTCAGCGTACCCAGCCATAAAATCAGATGCTTCTTGATTAACAAAATGAACACACAATTAAGCGGGCATAGGAGGTGTACAATCATGTACTGACAAAAATCAGAGGGGTTAGATTATGTTCAAATGAGATAAATCATCAAGGTTCCAATGATAGAAAACGTTGGGCCCGATGCACGGATTAATGTTATAGCACACAAGCAAGCTAGACATCTTCGTCTGGAGCGAATACTTTCTTCTTCCTATATTATCAAAGGTGTCTGAAAGTATGAAGACTGGAATCAAAAAATAACAGGAGACAAAACATAAGTAAGCACTCATTGCAATGTACCTGATCAATCAGTATTAGGTTGTGAAACAAGGGCAGGCAAAAAGAAATGAAAAATACTATGATAATTGTTGTAGCCTTACTATACCGGCCATTGAAACAAATCACCAACCAAGATCTTTAATTTTTTGATGAATGCTTGTTGGGTTCTAAAGAAGGGTGAAAGGAACCTTAGCAGAAGACGATGCCTATCCATTGGTTTTACAACTTCCGTCAAGCTACATTAGCATGATATCTATGTGAGGTTCACGCATTCAAAAATATGGCCAGCTATAATTCTATGGTCTGTAATTCTACAGAACCAGATAAATGTTTTGGAATGGCTAAAGATAACAAGAAAAACAAAATTAGTAAATTTCGGCCAACAAAGCAGAAGTCCGGGATTACTGATTTGGTGTCAGCCTATTTCTTAAATCACAAAGTAGCATGGCTAGACAACCTTTCTTTGAGCAAAGTGAGCATAACAGCCACCATTAAATGCAATTATGAAGGAAAATTGGCAACCTAACTATAATTGCATAACAACTTATTTTCCAGCAGAAACTACATCATTTCATAGGCCAACCTGGAAGCAAGGATTCACCTTAAATGAAGAAGGAAGCCGAACACACCCACATTATAGCAGCAACAAGAGAACTTCCAAGAATTTATAGACTATAAAAACTCACAGAAACTCCACTGTGTGGGACAAACTCACAATTGGTGAGGTTGGTGAGCAATTGCACAGGGACACGGTTAAGCAAGCAAACTCAAGAACCTGATTCTAAAAATTGGCAAGCATGAGATATTACAATTGGCGAGTGTGAAATATTAGATGCTAAGCAGGCAAATTCAAGAAGATGATTCTAACAACTACCTCTAGGAAAGTAGTCTAGAATTCATGTAACATGTGGTGTTCTCTGAATAACTGAGAAAAACAGAGGAAACAATAGAAGACGGTAAGAAATAACAACTACCTCTAGGAAAGTAGTCTAGAATTCATGTAACATGTGGTGTTCTCTGAATAACTGAGAAAAACAGAGGAAACAATAGAAGACGGTAAGAAATAATTTTATATTGCATAATAAGAATACTTAATGAAGCATTGGGGCATAAGAATACATAAATGACTCCATGGTCAACTCTTTAGCAAGATCTGCACTTCAATCCAAAAGTAAGAGATGCCTGTTGCTGATCACTTGCTAAACGATGAAACATTCATATGGACATTATCACTCACTAACTGGTAAACTGGCACACAAAATACACATGCATGAGGTAATGGCTCTATGGGCGTCAAAAACATCACCAATCCATACCAGCACACGAATTGATGAACAAAGGTGAGGACACATGCGGCTGGCAAGGCAGGAGGAAGCATTGGTAGGTAAGGAGGGAACTGCAACCAAGGAGCTGAGTCTGTTTGCATTCTCAAATCACCGTGTTGATGTTAAATTTATTCCTGAAGATAGAACTAAGGCATCACAAAATATTTGAATGACTGGAGCATAGAGGAATCTGGGAAGCTACATCAGTGTTCAGGTTCACCCATGAACGAAATGATATCACCCCCTACCAAATCCAGCAATCAGTTCAGTGCGGATGCACTAAACGCCAGAATCCGAACTTAGCCAAGCATGAATTTGCCATTCAATAAGAGAAAATTGAAATTATGGGCTGGAGGAAGTACGCACTGGGATGGTACTTCTCGACCAGCAGCATCACCATGCCATCCCCAGCTTATGCATTTTTTACAACGTCATCTTCAAACAGTAGCTAGCATGTGTAGTTTGGCAAGGAATGAATAGTCTGCATGTGGTGATCTGCACATATTATGAACATACATACTAAGGCTTTAGTTCAAATAAATTAGTCCTATTGAATTAGTAATGTACTGTGCTGATTATTAGTCCGACCATGCAAGTACAAGAAAATCAATACAGTAGTGCAAGGTCATACAAGAAAACTGGTCCTACAAAACTAATTCTTTTAGTGTTCAGAATTTATCACCTCAAATTTGTTAGAACCGTACAGGCCAAAAACATTTTCTGCAAATACAATATATGCAGAACTTGGTTCTGTTTACAGTACACATGCCTACAAGCCTAGTTGCTTCAGTTCGCTGGGAATTACCTAGTCAGTCAGGCTCCTTTAGTTCTACAAAATTAACATATACTGAGATCTGTTCAAACTTCTTCTTAAAAAATAGCTATATTAGACGGTTCCCAAATTCAACAAAAGGTGGGTTCAGCCATGCGTACTATCAAATACCTGACCACTTGAATTTAAAGCAAGATGACAGTTTTATGTACGACCAAACAAGGGCGCAGGTGACAAGATCTCTGCAAAAATCAAGCCATTCAAATGCATTTGAGATCAAAATACATCATGCAGGGACAAATGGTATTAGTTACGCTGTCGTTATTCTACTTTGTTTCTTGAGCAGCGACTCAATTAATATTCTCACTGATCCAGTTTACTCAAGAACTTCTGAACCAGTTCCAGGACTCCTATGGACTAAGGTACTCTAGCTGCTTGGATCTTTCATAGGATCTAATTAGAACCAATTCTATGGGTGGTTTATCTTTTTAGAACTATTAGCATTCACTCAGTGGAGAAGTGCAAGCAGGAGCTGACTTCAGTTGGAATAAGTGTGCCAGAAAATGTGGCCAATAGATTGTACGTCGGCAAAGTATGAACTGAAACACTTGAGGAACCCAGTGTTAAAAGTGGATGTTAAATTCAGACCTTATCAATGCAGGGTGTGAATCCCAAACACTAAACACGATCTGTAGGCATAAAAAGAAACAAATAATCTTTAGATTCTCCCCTGCAGAATAGTAAAATAATAACATTTTGATTCCTGGACAGCTCCTTCCTCCAAATCACATTCAGGTGACCCTTCTCCACTCTCAAATCCTCCTTCTGGGGCCGAAGATTTGGAGGGCCGCATCTCAGATTCTCAAATAGATAATAGAGCAAGTAGAAACCAATCCAATCCAATCCTCCTGCAGCAGCAGAGAGGGAGTTGCACGAGCGCGAACACGAACAGAGAGCATCTCAGATTCCTCAAATAGATAATAGAGCAAGTAGAAGCCAATCCAATCCAATCCTCCTGCAGCAGCAGAGAGGGAGCTGCACGAGCGCGAACACGAACAGAGGACAACACCCATCCGCTTGTGTGAGAAATCTGAATCAGAGGACCAAATCGAATAGAGACAAACGCGTGGAGGAAGTGAAGAGGGACGAGAGGGCACCTTGACGAGCTCCGTGGCGTCGACGTCCCGAGAAGAAGCACACGGATGGGGGACGGCCGGTGGGCGGAGCGATCGCTCACGGACAGGAAGCTCGGGCGCAGGCTTAGCGGCCTCGCGGCGCCGACGAGGGGAGGAAGTGGCAGCTGACGCCGGCCATCGTCGTGGCTCTCCCTGTCGACTGTCGCTCGCTTCTCCCCACCGCTTCCCGCTGTCCACCCTGTCGTGGCTCTCCGCCTCTCCCTGCCGGTTGCCGCTCGCTTCTCCCACCGCTTCCCGTTGTTCACCCCTGCTCTCAATGGAGACGACCTGAGCCCGATCTGGACCAGGCGACGTCGAAGGAGGAGGGAGGTGGAGGGGCTACGCCGAGGGAGAGGAAGAGGAAGAGAAGGAGGCGGCGGGAGGAAGCGAGCGCTCGGAAATAAAAGGAGACGTGGCCACGGCCGCTAGTTGGGCGCACGGGCTCATCCTTTATATGTTCAGTTCAATGTTCGTTGCGTGCAACTGGACCAAGGATGAGAAGCCTAAGAGCAAGAGAAAGAGGAAGCACGTGCTCTGAAGAAAATTAGGTATTAGGTCCCTGCCGACTTAATTGCAATCTTGGGGCGATCCGTGAAACACCTACTCCCTCCATTTACAAATATAAGTCTTTTTAAAGATTGCAACAAGTGACTACATACGAAGCAAAATGAGTGAATTTGTACTCTAAAATATGTCTACATATATCTGTATGTTGTAGTTCATTTGAAATGTCTAAAAAGACTTATATTTAGAAACGAAGGGAGTAGTATCTTTGCTACTTCACACGTTTACTTTTCCTTTACATAATGAATTAGAGTTATTGGCTCCTTATGAACAAGGAAAGAGTCACTATCCAATGATAAGCGGATTTTTATGATGAGAGATATCATTGCAACATATTGCTATTTTATTTACATGCATGGATTAGGATGAACGCTACTGCATCATTACTTAATGATAATTATATAGCCTTCCACATCGCTAGTATCAATTGCTAAGTGAAGGTTGATAATTCCATGAAATAACTTATTTTTTTGTTTTGATTGTCAGTCAAGGACACAAAGAGTAATCCTAGGCATGAGCCTAGCCAAAAATTATTCATTCAGAACAAGCAGTGTGTAAGGTGAAACTCCCAAACCATATAATGATGGATTGATGAACAAAGAGCAAGCGTGGCTAGTGAAAGTACGAAATACAATTAGAATGTATTCTCAATTGATGGACAATGTGAATACATAACAACTGTCCTAGAACTGAAATAATCATTTCCTCCATGGATTACTGTATAGCAGAAACTATTTTACCCGAAGAGCAGCATGGCAGGACCGATGATCCAACATGTCAAAGTAGTATAACCCAACAAAATCCAATGGTGTTGTATGCATAGGCTTGATAAAACGCAGCATCGACCATTCATACAATTATGCTTGTGACCTTCAACGTGACCTTCGACATGAGATGGAACCTTATGTGCTTGTGACCTTCTACGTGAGATGGGACCTTTATGTGCTTCATCAGACCTCAAAGAAACGAAGCTCCACCATTGCTTCCTGATGCTTGGGCGAATACCAAGCTGTGGCCTTTGCTGAACCCAGGACCTTCAGAGCCCAATCAATGGCGAAGACTGAGTCGTCCACTCGGACAAAATGGTCTTGACTTCTTGGGTCAATGGCAACAGAAGATTCAACACGAAAGCTGAATGGCCCAACTATCTGCGCAAGGAACAAAGGATAGCTTTACTTAGTTTTTAACTCTTTATGATAGCTTTGTAGTGCCTGCACACTGCGATCCTCTTGTCTGGTTAATTCATCTGCTTGGAATATATTGAAGGAAGGCAACAGGAGAAAAATGATATAAAAGGTCTTATATTAGTTTACAGAGGGAGTACTTACCAGTACTGATTCCTAAGTTCTAGGAAGGTGATACCATCTAACAGTAATAAAACCCATCAAGCCAAAAAGGTAACTACACAGGGAAAAAACAGTATTTGCCACTTGAAACAAATGGTATTCATACATGGCACTCCATGTGTCACTGACATGTGGTGGCAAAAAATTATCCTGTAGCCTCTGAGATTTCAGTAATGAAATGTGTTCCGCAATAACAGAGTAACTGGTGGGAGAAGTTATAAGCAATAGGACTTGCAATACAGGTCATAGCCCCATAGTACCTGCTACCACGCATTTTCTCTAAGGCTCAGTATCGACCTTACTAATAGCTAAGGAGTTTGGAGTTCTACATCTAAGCATAACCTAATCCTAACTCATGACATGATTAAGCTCTCATGCGATGCATCCATTAGCAATAGATCAATATATGCTAGCTTCTCTTAATACTTGTTTTACTTGTTAGTCCTCAGTACCCAACTTTTCTAATCCTTGTGTACAGTTTGACAAATAACTGAAACGATCGAAGAAAACAAAAAAGATAGGAAAGTAGAATAGGCGGATTCTGGAACCCCAAGGATTCAATGGCACTCCCTCCGTCTCATAATGTAAGACGTCTTATATTATGGGACGGAGGGAGTATATGGATATGGAAAATGTAAGATTCCCGATCCTAGCGGGAAAAGGCGGGGAACAGATACCCAATATGATAGGATCCTTGGGAGGAACTTTTGGTAATGGTCTTGATCCTCTATGCTAAACCAATAGCCTGGCCATCAGTCAGAAAACTAATGGTAACTGGCAGAGTTCAGTTACTGGATACCTTCTCCTAACCAATTTGCTTATTGATTTCAAGAAAATGTTACCAAGATAAAATTAACATATGACAGGACACCAATCAAGTTTTCCTAAAGAAAACATAGAGATGTATGTATTATGTTTGATATAGAATAGCATTGTGCCAATCTATTCCTGCTGGAAAGTGACAGTATAACTAAGCTCTTCGACACCTTGATTAATCAAATAGCAATGCATGTCAGGCAAAAACTCTTCCACCTTAAGGTTATTGGCTGAACTGAAAAAGAAAATAAAGATTTCGAAATGATTTGACATCTCAAATCCAAAAAAAGGAGTAAGAGTATCATGCTTTGTGGCGTGACAGTCTGCATACAGAATGACCTTCTAGTTCTAGGTAACAGAGCACAAAGTGAAATGAAAGGAAAATATGATTCACCTGTTGTTGAAGAGAAACAATCACATCTGGACAAACATCACAGAATGTCTCTAAATCAGGGCGTCTAGAGAAGAAAAAATCTTGCGCTAGACGAGAAGCACCACGTAAGAACAAAGATCCCGAGGATATATCTAATCGGGCACTGACCCTTGTCAAATCCAGGAAAAGCCTCTGGAAATTTCCATGTTGAGCTGTAAAAGTAACAGAAGCAAAGAGATCTGCAAATGCAGCAAACTTATTCCTCTCGTGGAACACTCTGAAGGCATTGCTTTTTCGCGTTTCGTCTGGCACTGAAATTCTTTTTGAACAATCCCCCAAAGAACCACTGGCTACTGCACCTGGATGAACAAAATGAGGCAGGAAACAGTAAACCGTTTGGTGCTGGCGACCTATAAATCCAATACAGGGTCATAAAGTAGTTCGTGATAATATATCCAGAGAAAGTGCACAAGATTTTGGCTTGCAAAATCTTGTGATACATTGGAACAGCAGGGAAAACGTTGGTTAAATTATCATATATTCTTGAAATGTGACAGTGAGCAGGACATGGCATGTGAGTGAAACTGTTGTCAAAAACAAAACCTCTAAGCAAGTAGACCCAAGAACTTTTCTGAAAGCAGCTTAGAGAATAAGTCACTGAAGCTCAAGGACAGATTTCACAACTACAGAGATGTAATCAGCACAACACTAAAACATGGTAAGATTCTTACCAACAATTCCAGTGAATGAAACATGAGGGTCTGAGAGAAATGCATCATAAGGCTGAACCATTTTTAGCTTGTCTTCTTTCTTCCTCCAAGCATCAATACTTCTCTTGATGGAAATAGCTGCCTTAGCACACAAACCAGGTAGCAGAGCGAGAGGAACATCATTGGTTTCATCACCACCAAAACATTTTGGCTCCCCGCTATTCTGTTGTAACAATAGATGATAACTCAATCCAGAACTGGAGCCGACTGAAGCAAGATCAGCTGACAGTGATAAAGGCACATCCCAGTACACCCCCTGTTTATCAACAAATAACCCAGGCCAGGACGCTGCTAATGTAAGATTTTGTTGAGGAAGCTGCAAACAGTAAATAGAATGGTTCAGTTCATCCAAACATTCAGAACAGCAACAGTAGCATCAGTTCAGTAAACTAGTCATTCACAAAACAGAGCAAGATCAAGTATTCCATAAATCCATCACAACCTTTTGAAGACTACATGTCCTAATCGGCATACATGAAGAAAATAAGATTTAGTGAGAAATGGCAGCGCAAACAGAATAGAATACACGCAAATAGCTAACTATATACCAAAGAGCCTAAGAGCATCCAGGTGTTTTGCCTTGTGGTGAATAATCGCTTTGCCTCGGTCCCCCTTGTTGATATTGTACAACTCCAGCAGCAATGCCGTGTCTGGTGTGATCAAGAGTTCCGTGCCAACACCTAGAGAAATGACATCGCGCAAATGCCTCTTGAGATCATTGGACCAGGGGACCCCTTCTTGCCGATTTGACAACTTCTCTTTCACGACTGCCACAAGCTGCTGTACATGAAGCTGCTCCAAGATAGTAAACGACCTGAGCAGATCGCATTAAGTTGTTAGTGAACATGAGGTTTGGGCACATACTTGTTACACATGAATCAAAATCATTGCAATTATACAGTTAGTATTCATGCAAGCAGGCAAGGTTCAAATAAACGAACACAATAACCAGACACAAGGCATTCAGAAACAACTACCTAAGAAATCTACGACTAATATTCCATCCACTCGGATGTGATGTGGCTGGTACGTGTGGAAATGCCATTGGAATCGGCATCTTGTATACCACATTTCACTACCTATCAACCGCGGCAACCTTGGAAGGGTGCAGATACGTAAGTACGACCGTTTCTGGCAGGATTGTTGGTGAGTTTGGTTGTGAGGGGAGGGGGGTTACCAGTTGTGGGCGAGATGGAGGAGGTGCGCGTGATGGAGGGAGAGACCGGCGCGGGAGGCGGAGAAGGATGGGACGAGCGGGGAGGCCATGAAGCGGTGGAAGAAGTCGAGCTGCTTGGTGCGGGTGACGCGGGGCCCCCGCGAGAGGCCCAGGGGCAGCGGGTCGCCCGGGACCGGGCGCGCCGTGCCCTCCATCGTCGCCGGGGACTCCACGTCCAGCTCCCACCTCCCTTCCCTGTCCGTCAGCCACCGCATCTGCCGCAACATCGCCGCCGACGCCGCTTTCGCCGGGCGGCGCTTTGCCTTTCTCTCGGGTTGTTCTTTCGCTTTGTGCTGCGTCGGAGTGTTGCAGCTGTTGCGGTGCGTCCCGAGGATAGGGGGGTGACGAGCCACGCTTGCTGTGACGGAGCATGGCGAGTGCCTACGTGGCAAATAACATGTAAACTGGGTCTTTTTTTTTAAGAAAAAAAAACAGCGAGCCTTGTCCATTTCCATTAGAGAAACTGCCACAAGTAAACTGGGCCAATAGGTGCTGATTACTCTCTTTTTTTTTGCAAAATATGATTAAGCTGGTACTGGATCTAACATCTACCCGATGTAAGCCAAAATTCGTAGGAAAAATGCTCCTATTTTTCTTATTGTTTTTGAGATAGCTGACAACTCATTCCAAGCAATGAAAAATGCTCCTATATACAGCGAATTTAAAACACCTGAATTCAGTAGAATTTTACTGAAAACAGGCAATTCACACAAATAATCCAGGAAAACCGCACATACCAAGGACCTCCTGGCGGCATGGAGAACATAGGCTTACAACGAGAAGATGAAATCTTTCATCCATGAATAGAGATTCAATCGGTTCATTATACACAAGTTTCGTACAAATTAAGTTACATAAACTGCCGGATCTCCGCTGTGTAACACTTCACATGGTCCGCTAAAAATCACACTGGTCATCATTCTTATTCCTCACCAAACCAAAACTGTAGAGAGACAGATTATGGGTTGTGCAATCGCGATGTATTGATCGTTGCACCAGGCACGTATATATAAGTACAGAGGTGGGTCACAACCTCAACTATACAAGAAAACAGGAGGTGGGCCCTACACACACATATACACGTACACAATAT
>NC_057800.1:181754704-181756404 GCF_018294505.1 Triticum aestivum
CAGAGACTGGAACGAAACTCCTCGAAGGTGGAAGTCGGCAGTCCCTTCGTCATCACATCAGCGAACTGCTGAGCAGTCGGCACATGAAGAACCCGCATGCGTCCAAGAGCCACCTGCTCGCGCACGAAATGAATGTCCAGCTCGATGTGTTTCGTCCGGCGATGATGGACGGGGTTGGCGGAGAGATACACCGCAGAGACGTTGTCACAGTAGACAACCGTAGCCTGAGAGACATCGTGATGGAGCTCCTGAAGTAACTGTCGAAGCCAGGTGCACTCGGCGACAGCGTTGGCCACAGCTCGGTACTCAGCCTCGGCGCTAGAGCGCGAAACCGTGGGTTGTCGCTTGGACGACCACGAGACGAGGGAAGGACCGAGGTAGACGCAGTAGCCAGAGGTAGACCGGCGAGTATCGGGGCAGCCAGCCCAGTCTGCATCGGAGTAGGCCACCATCTCCAAAGAAGTGGACGCTGTGAGTGTCAACCCAAGGGTCATCGTGCCGCGGATGTAGCGAAGGATCCGCTTCACGAGAGTCCAGTGAGAGTCACGAGGGGCGTGCATGTGGAGACACACCTGCTGGACAGCATACTGAAGATCCGGTCTGGTGAGAGTCAAGTACTGAAGAGCGCCGACAATAGACCGGTAGAATGGAGCATCCGACGCAGGCGAACCCTCAAGAGCAGAAACCTTGGCCTTCGTGTCAACAGGAGTAGCAACCGGATGGCAGTTGAGCATGCCAGCGCGCTCAAGAAGCTCATGGGCATACTTCTGTTGATGAAGAAAGAAGCCGTCCGGGCGCCGAACGACCTCAATGCCAAGGAAGTAATGGAGAGCACCCAAGTCCTTGATAGCGAACTCGTCACGCAGCCGTAGAGTGATCTGCTGAAGAATGGCTGCGGAGGAGGCTGTCAGGATGATGTCGTCGATGTAAAGCAGCAAATATGCAGACGTGTCACCGTGGCGATAGACAAACAGTGAGGCATCCGAGCGAGTGACGCTGAAGCCCAGTGTCTGAAGAAACCCGGCGATCCGCTGGTACCAGGCGCGGGGTGCCTGCTTGAGCCCGTAAAGAGAGCGCGATAGCAGGCACACATGGCCGGGTAATGAGGCGTCGACGAACCCGGTGGGTTGCTCACAAAACACCTGCTCCTCAAGATGGCCGTGGAGGAAGGCGTTGGAGACATCCATCTGGTGAACGGGCCAGCCACGAGAGACGGCGAGCTGGAGGACAGTGCGGATCGTGCCCGGTTTGACAACCGGGGCAAACGTCTCCGTGAAATCAACTCCAGCGCGCTGGCGGAAACCGCGGACCACCCAGCGAGCCTTGTAGCGCTCAAGTGAACCATCTGAGCGGGTCTTATGTCGGAAGACCCACTTGCCGGTGATGACGTTGGCGCGAGGAGGCCGGGGCACAAGAGTCCAGGTGCGGTTCCGCTGGAGAGCGTCAAACTCTTCCTGCATCACCGCGAGCCAGTGAGGATCACGTAGGGCGGCGCGGGCGGACGCAGGAATGGGTGACGGCTCCGCGGCAGAGGCGGCGAGGACGTAGTCGTCACGCGAGTACCGGAGGCTCGGGCAGTGAATGCCAGCGCGAGCACGGGTGACAGGGCCGGACGGAGCCACCGGGGCCGGCGAGGCGGCCGGCGAGGCTGCAGGCGAGGCGTCCGGCGAGGCGGCCGGTGAGGAGGCCGGCGTTACCGC
>NC_057800.1:181757239-181759084 GCF_018294505.1 Triticum aestivum
CGAGTCGGGGGCGGCGGGTGAAGGCGGGGCGCCGGCCGTGGAAGGCGCCGGCAGTAGGGCCCGTGGACCGCCAAAGCCCGGAGGCGGTCCACGAACCAGGCGTGCTCGTCCACCTGACGAGGTCGTCGATGAGCCGCCGGTGGCCGACGGTGACGAGACGACGAGGGGTGCCTGCTGCTGAAACGGGAAGACCATCTCATCAAAGTAAACGTGTCGGGAGGTGAAAACACGGTGAGAGACTGGATCGTAGCAGCGGTAACCCTTAGTGTTAGGTGGATAGCCGAGAAAGATGCAGGTGACGGAGCGGGGTGCAAGCTTATGAGGCGCAGTGGCAGCGATGCTAGGGTAGCACAAGCAGCCGAAGATGCGAAGCCCTTCATAAGAGGGGGGTGCACCAAAAAGAAGGTGGTGAGGTGTAAAGTTCCCGCGAGTACGACATGGACGGATGTTGATGAGAAGAGAAGCGGTGGCTAGAGCGTCAGGCCAAAAGCGCGGAGGCACATTGGCGTGAAAGAGAAGAGTCCGAACGCAGTCATTAAGAGTGCGAAGGATGCGCTCAGCACGACCGTTCTGCTGCGAGGTGTACGGGCAAGTGAGACGAAAAATCGTGCCATGTGTGGCGAGAAGATCGCGGACAGCGGTGTTGTCAAACTCCTTTCCGTTGTCTGTCTGCAACGCAAGAATGGGCCGGCCAAACTGCGTGCGGACATAAGAGTAGAAACCGACAAGAGTGGAGATAACGTCCGACTTGCAGCGCAACGGGAAGGTCCACACATAATGCGAAAAATCATCAAGGATAACAAGATAATAAAGAAAGCCCGTGTTACTTGCAACAGGAGATGTCCAAACATCACTATGAATCAACTCAAATGGGTACGATGCAACAAAGGAAGAAGCCCTAAACGGAAGACGAGCATGTTTGCCAAGGCGGCATGCATGACACGAGTGATCCTCGTTCTTATTACACGTGAAAGAAAAACTCCGAAGTATGTGGCGAAGGGTGGCAGGATTAGGATGACCCAAGCGAGCGTGCCAGAGATCCACCCCGGTGGCGAGAGCGACAGGAGCGGCGGAAGTGGTGGAGGCGGCGGAGTGAACCGGGTAGAGCTCGTCGGGGCTGTCACATCGGTGGAGCACCATCCGCGTGCGAGCGTCCTTAACAGAAAAACCACATTCGTCAAATTCAACGGTCACCGGATTTTCACGGGTAAGAGAACGAACGGAAACAAGATTTTTAATAAGATCAGGAGAAACAAGAATATTAGACATAGATATAGGGGTGGAGTTAGACGGAAAATACGTATGTCCAATATGGGTGATAGGAAGAGAAGAACCGTCACCGACGGTGATGCGGTTGGAGGTGTGGACAGGGTGAGCAGTATGGAGGTTACCGGGGTACGCCGCCATATGAGCGGTGGCGCCACTGTCCATGTACCAATCGCCGCCGCCGGTATAGCTGGACGGAGAGGGGGCGGTGTGGAGAGCCGCCAGGAGAGACGGGTCCCACGGCGCCGGTGGGAGGGACGGCGCAGACGTCAGGGGCAGCAGCGGCGGCCCGCCTGGCGGCTGCTGCCCGTAGGGCGCCGCATATGGCTGCGGCGCGGCGTAATACGCCTGGTGTGACGGAGGCCGAGTGCCGAGAAGACCCGGAGTAGGAGCCCGTGGAACCGGCATAGAATAGGCGTGGACGACGCCGGTCCACGGGTTCTGACCGGCGTACCATGGGGCCGCCGGCTGAGGGGCCGGCTGCTGCTGGCGTGGCGCTCCTCCCTGAGCACCGCCACCGCCACCGCCGCCTCCCTGCTTGCGGCCACCCCGGCGGCCGCCGCGACGGCCTCCTCCATT
>NC_057800.1:181759431-181760524 GCF_018294505.1 Triticum aestivum
GGGGCGGCGTCTGGCGAGGCTGTGGCGGGGCCGAACCCCCGCGGGTGCCGGCAACAAGGGCCGTGTGGGTGGCGCGCGTCCGGGCCGCCCGCATCCGGCGTTCCTCCAGCTTGAGGTACGCGACCACCTTGCCAAAGGTGGGCTCTGGGATGAGGGTGAGGTTGGAGGCGGCGTTCCCGAAGTCCTCGTTGAGGCCGCCGGAGAGGGTGCTGATGAGGAGCTCGTCGCCAATCTTCTCCCCCAGATCACGGAGCTCATCGGCGAGCTTCTTGAGGCGCATGCAAAAATCATCGATGGACGAGTCAAGTTGCTGGCACCCGTAAAACTCACCATAGAGGAGGACCTTGCGCTGCAGCCGATTGTCGGTGAAGAGGCCGTTGAGCTTGGTCCAGACCGCGTGGGCGTCATCCTCGTCGTTCACCACGGTGTGGAAGATGTCGCTGGAGATGGTGAGGTAGAACCAGCGGATGATGGTGGCGTCGAGGATCATCCACTCCTCGTCGTGGATCATGAGCGCGGAGTCCACGGTGCCGTCCACGTGGCCGTGAAGGAGGTACTCACGGAACACGAGCGAAAAATACCGCTTCCACGCGGAGTAGGAGGCGGTGGTGTGGTCAAGCTTGACCGGGACGCGCTCATGGATGTTGAGGTCGCGGACGAGGGTGACATCGGGACCGGCGAACGGGTTGGAGACGGTGGATGAGGAAGAACTCATGGTGGCGGCGGGATCGGGTGAGAGGCGCGGCTCGGGTGGGAGGGAGAGGTGGTGCGGCGCGGGTGGGAGGGAGGCAGAGAGGAGCGGCGCGGGAGGGAGAGGAGCGGCGCGGGAGGGAGAGGCGGAAGCGGCGGAGCGGCGGCGGCGGCCTCGGACGGGAGGCGGCGGCGGCGGCTAGCGGGGCGGGTGGATTGAAAAAGTCAGTCATTCACAACCACTGATGAAGGATTCCTCGAAAAGTTAAGGATTAGTAGTTCTTTTTCGAAATCGATTTCGAAAAAGAATGGATTCGGTCTTATACATACGCGAGGAAGGTAATCAAAAAAGAGAGAAGACGAGTTCTTCTTTCTTTTATCACTTAGGAGCCGTGCGAGATGA
>NC_057800.1:181760772-181769602 GCF_018294505.1 Triticum aestivum
GGCGGCGGCGCGGAGGCGCGGCGGCGGCGGCGGCGACGACGGCTAGGGTTAGGACCTTACTGCGATAGATACCATGTAGAGAGACAGATTATGGGCTGTGCAATCGCGATGTATTGATCGGTGCACCAGGCACGTATATATAAGTACAAAGGTGGGCCACAACCTCAACTATACAAGGAAACAGGAGGTGGGCCCTACACACACATATACACGTACACAATATACTCAACAAAAACAAACGACCACGACAGTCGCTTACTGTAAGAATCTAATCGTGTGAAAACTTAAAACTAGCTAATGACTTTAGCTGTACTGGCACACGGCCATATAAATTACTTACACTCCCGGAAAAAATAGTACTTACACATCGCAACATCTCGCGAATCAGCAGTCTTTGCCCAGTATCCAGGAGCTTGGTGCAGCCCAGCAACTACGGCCACACAGTCCTTACCAAGTTGCAATTCTTCTTATTTCCATCGCCTAGTCTCCGCGCGTGATTAGATATAGAGGGAACTCGTTGACACCAATGTTATTGATCGCGGGAATAAGAATGGACGTCGTGTGCAAGCGTCTAAGAGGTGCGTAAAGGATTAGCAACAATTCAAAGTGAAACAACGAACAACTGTGGATACGACAGAGTAATTCGTCGATGCAACCAATGTCAATGTAGAACGTACCCTAGGCCTGTTTTCAACAAATTTAAGTGGAGGCCACACAGTTAGTCAACAAATTTAAGTGGAGGCCACATAGTTAGTATAGCATGTACAAATAGCGTGCTCATGTTGATGTTCTTTTACTGTTTTTCTTTATAGATTTGTAACACAGTAACAGCTATTGTGGTTATTTTCAGGTACGCAGATTGTTCAAGTGACCTGGAGCACTTTTCAATCTGCTGCGTTGGTAGTTTCACGACATCAGGTATATATGATAAATATATTCTACCTCTGCCTACTCCCATTGGCACAAAATGCTCTTAGCAAGAGGAGAACTACTTGAAGGCAAGTGACAAAGAAAATAACTTCACTAGGCAAACCAACAGAATGCCCTTTCCTAAAACCATGTCTAACATTCTTTTTACATATTCCGAGGCATTTGCGGAGTGATTGTGTCATCTTGTTTACTGCTATAACGTGTCTTCAGTGATTGTAGTGGAGAATTGCCACTCTAAAGGCTCAGGTAATAAACACGAGCACAATGCAAAATGACAAAAAGGTAACAGGACACAATATTATATAGATCTGTGCATTTACCTGTTCTTGTGATCGAAAATACATGAATGGAGTGTAGTGTAGAAAGTTTGAAACCCTTGAAGTGTATATATCAGCATATCTACAACAAAGGAAAAATAGTTGCATTTACACAAATAAGCCAGTGGTCTATAAAATATGCAGCAATACGAAAACATAACCACTCACTTCTCAATTTGCCTGGTTAGATGACTCTTGTCCCATAGTCCAGCGCGTGACAGCCAACCCCATCTTAAAGAGGAAATAACATTTGCTTAGTTTATCTTACTACAATTAGATCGTATGCAACAAACCAGGAGATATATGAACGACATAGGACATTAGTTCCAGAGTGACGGGAATTGTAGACATTAGAAATAAGAAGCAAAATAGAAGTTATGCCCTGAAATTTTTACAGCAGCCAAACTTAACAGCCATTTCTTCTGCGAGGAACACATTTGATGTGGAAGATATGCTGGAAACGACACATTTTTTGTACGTCTTGACATAAAATATGCTCATAGGAACTTGGCAGTAGTGATCGTTATACCTTTTATTGAAAAGTTCTCCATCTGATTCCAGCAATGGCACGATCTTTTCATCTAATCTCTGCATAACAATGAGCAACTTTTGCATACTTTCTGTAAGCTCCTGATCATTCATACAAGTTGCAGCAAGCGTCTAGAAAAGAGTGAAATCGAGATATTAGCGCAAGCATATTAAGAACTCAACAAAATCGTCAGAGCCTGCAAGCAGAAACAAAATCATGAGACTATCTTTGCTTTTGGCTTAAGCTGTAGGTAGTTTCTATGCTGCACCAGTGTTCAGTGAATTGCTGAAATTGTGTTGTTAACTGGTAAAATCTCAAGCTACAAGAGGGAAACATGTTAAATCTTACAAAGGCATTTTTTCACCCTACTACCTGTGCAGGACGTGAATTTGTGCGTCTCTGCAGAGCCAGGCGAAGTTGGTTGAAAAGGTCTCCAACAATTTCCTTTTGTTGTATAAGTGTGACAAGCTTTTCTTTCTGAGCATGGCTTTTGATTAGTGCGTCAAACTGCAATACAGGAGGGGGGAAATTGGTAGCTAGAACAAAAATACTTTTATCAGCAATATGGCACAAACATTAAAACTAAATATAATCCTTTTCTGGGTTCTATTTCAGAGAATTCAGGATCAACAGATGCAAAATATTTCAAATTGACATGGTTAATAGATAACTGCATCATCAGAATTCAGTCCCTCCAAATCAACATGCTGCAAAGTACTTAGATCCCTCTAAAGTTGTGATTTCATCAGTTCGAAATAGATAGACCTAAGTAGCTTGCTTCATGCTTATGCTGAGTTTAGGGACCAAAGAAGGTGACGAATTTATGTACCTAAGTGGGGCAATGGGAAAAGTCTAAGGATCTCTGGTGCAATTTACTCAAGCAAGTAAATTATGTTAAAATGAGTTCAGAAATAAAATGCAATACAGGGAAGCTACCAGTGATAGACTAATAAACTTCTGATAAAAAAAAGCTTATTTACCTCCTATTCCTATACCTAGAATGTGATATACTAATTATAAATGCTATTTAGAACTCGGTTTTGTATTAATTGGTGAGAAAAGTAAGCAACCTAACCTCATCTTCCAGTTCTCGGCATATTAATGCTGTCCTCCATCGTAAATGAACCTTTGATTGGCTCACATCTGTAAAAATATGGTCCCCTACATATAATATTTCATCCCCATGAATATCTAGTGACTTCTCAACCATCTGAGCACTACCACCAGAGTACAGGCCACCTAAATACCCAATTAAGAGAAGAGATATGAGTCAGTCAACACACACAAAAAATCCTGGTCAAGCAGGCACATCAGAAACAGACACATGAACAGAAAAGAAATAAGACATGAAAGTTGCAGGATCTAGCAACGTAAGCATAAAAAGGCCAAGGAAGGGAGGTAGCTCATCTGTGGATGAAGATGAACAATGAAACTATAACTGCAAATCATCTTTAAGATCCATAATTATTTTGCAGAAGGGTGTAGTGAAGCAAACCTCATGACTCACGTTATAATACCAAAACAAATACATGTGCATGTCTCTTATGTGATTGCTGGCACATGCACTTTGTCATAGTGGCTATAAAATGGTCAGTGTGCATTTAGATCGTATAAATTCATACGTTAGAGCTTTTATAAATGGTATGTATAATTTTTTTTATTCCTATCTTATCATGAAGTGTTATTTTATTTTTACAAGTATTTATTTCTTGGTCGATCTGAAATATGTCTACAAGTACTTATATGATTTTCCATCAATACTTTATTTTGTTTTAGAAAATTGGGCTTCCAAATCAATTATTACCATACATATTGGCAGTCTGAAATTTGAATGTGGTTCATTACAGTGCAAAAAGAACAGAACAAGTCGAGATTCTATAGAATAGAACTATAGAAGTTAGATTACAACAGTAACAATGTTGAGATTTTCACCTGAATTTGCCTTAAAACAGGGACGCAATAAACCATCTTCAGTAACAACCTCGTACAATGGATGCGAAATTTGGAAAAACTCTGGTTTCCTCGCGGAGACTATAACCTACATTAATACAGAATCGACTAGTCTTCATGAAGTTTGAGTATGATGATAAGCAAAGACTGAGACACAGTTACCTTTAACGTTATCAACATAGAAGGGACATAAATACTCACCATTTCAAATAGATCTCTCCATCCCATATCATTAGGAAGAAAGCGATTGAATGCATGATTCATCATTTTGTTTGTATAGTGGTAATCTGAGTTAGTAATAAGAAGCAACCTTTTTCCAGCCTGATGAGTTGAAAAGGGAAAATCAGTCATTTAGTACAGTAGTATAATGGCTCAAATATTCAAATGGATCATGGGCTGTTAAGGTGACAATATGTTAACCTCCTTTTGATCTAGAAGAGCTAGTGGCAGTTCTGGATCAGGCTCGACAAATCGCTCGGGCTCAGCCATTATTTCGCTCTACATTTCAACCAGCTAAAGAAATTTTAAGACCAGTATCAGTCGTAAGTAAATATATAACGACAAAAGGTTACCTTGAGTTGACCTTCTACATGTGCTCGAAAAAGTGCTTTGGAAACAGCCTGAAATCAACATAGTCCGAATGTTATGACACAACAAGCACGGTCATGCAAAAGAAGCAGCAATGCTCTTACATTGTACAGCCCTTTGTAATCCAGTGGCCCAAGTTCAGCAGGCACCAACCCCTGATCCAACTTGTCAACCATCTGAAACAATAAGAATGACATGTCATTCATGTCTATAAAATTACAAAAATATCATTCAATTTAAGATTGAGAAAATGTTTATCATGACAGGCACAAGGTTATCACCCTGTTATTTGTTTACGGGTTTGCTTTAAAAACATAGCAAATATTTCCTGGATGAATTAAAGCAGGACTAATCATGTTAATGTATATGTCTTGGGGGTAAATACGGTTCAATTTGTGAACACACGGTAAGCTGGATGAGCTTCTTCAAGGAAATGCTTAATCAAATGCCCACTGGAAACTACTCCTTCATTACTGCTACAAACCCCACTACAACCGAAAAGAATAACAACCTGGTATCCTCACATGTCATCATTTCTGTAAATTAATCTGTACATTAAATTAATGTACGAGCCTAAACTGTAACATATGTCATACTCCGCTCCCCCAGAAAACAAGGACACATTTTCATGGATGAAAGAGAAGAGCACATTAAAATAGCAGGAACTTTCGTCAAGCTAGGATTGGTATCGTATTTTCCCCTTATTTTAAACCACCTTTGCAATTCTTACCAAGTCTTTTACTGACATTGACAAATACTCTGCTTCTAATGAAATGATCTATATTTGAGAGAGAAATCAACTGACGATGGTAGCATATGTAAATGTGAATGATAGTTGTTTATTTAAATGAATACCTACATATCAAGTGGCATCACACAAGATAGTTAACAGATTAAGGAAAAGGTAAGTGACCTGCATGAACATGACAGCTTCTGAAACAGAGAAAAGGGTATTAAGGAACTCCCATGTATCTTCTTTCCGCAGGTCCACCAACTCTCGTCCATATATTTCACTACACGCAAGCATTAATAAGAGTTATAATTCTCCAGCAGCAACAAAATTGACAGAAAAACCTCATCTATGTCTACCTCACAGCACGAGTGGGCAACATTTGGGTACCGTGCATGACCCTCTTGATGTACCCAAAACGGTCAGCTTTTACCAAGTTTCCTTTTACTTTATCCATAATAAGACCCCTAATAACCTGTGAAAGAGTAGTCATGTCACTAAGGGTTATGTATGCCTTCTGCGGTATTACGATAGAGTGCACACGGGTACACTTACCAGGTCAGGATCAAATTCAAGGTCGTCTACTAGGAAACCCATGCTCTTCAGGTTGCCCATCCCATAATCATATGCACGCCCTTCCCAGGCCTACACAAATTTCACAAGACGTCGTTACTTTATATAATTTTTACCATAATAACTATAGTGAAAAACACAAAGAACATTCACTTCATCTAATCCAAGATTTGAGGCTCTATGGAGAGAAGAAAAAACTACAAATAGGATAACTCGTAGTTAGCAGTTAGCACTCATACTGTCCTGCATATGTAATTTTCAGAATTATACATGCCATATCATTTCAGCAAATATGTTAATTTTCTACTTATGCATCCCTCGTTTTCAGAGCATTTAGTAGACAAATCAAGAAAATGGATGTTGAAGTACCATCACGTTGTAATGAATCAATGTATAATCCATGTCATAGCCAATGACACTGATAGATCGAAGATTTAGTGTCCTGGTGCAGAAAATTCCACGAGGAGAGTTCCTTACTGTTAAAGGATCCTGCATTTAGCAAATAGACAGCAATCTTGTGTCACTGGAAGGGTGACTAATTTCTCCATCATCATGATGCTCGATCAAGATATGATTGGCAAAAGAAAAAGAAAAACAATGGAAGTTCAGAATAAAACATTAGCAGTCATAGAATAACCGCAAAACAAATCTATTGTTCCACTGTCCAGAATTTATGGTTAAACGTTTACTTGCAACTTGAGTATCATCTATTCGTCCATTTTGGTAATATTTTTTGTTTTTGCCGTTATCATGTTTCCGCTGCAGTTGCTATCCACTAAATGAGTAAATATTGGGCAATTTCAAACTACTTCTAAATAAGACACTTCAATAGAAATTAGGAAATTACTTAAGTGAAGTGCAATTAGGTAGCCTTTTTTGCAAATAAATTAGGTATGTGTTTAAAGAGAAACATATGGATTTTGTTAATCATCTATCCACTAGAAAAAACAGCCATGAAACAATTTTTCCACTATAGATAATCCTATCGAATTACATTACATATAGCTTTAAAGGCTTTATGAATATTATTACCTCCATATCATTTTTGCTTGATACTCTTATTTTACTTTCTCGGTTAATGTTATTACAATTAATGAGAAAATCCATGAAAGTTCTATTTCATCACAAACCGAGGTCCAGGAAGCAGATTTTTATTTTTACTTTTTATAAAAAAGGAAGATTCTAGGCGGAAGTTCTAAGTAACATTGATCGAAACATTAGTAATAGTTCTATAAAATAAATGTTACATAACACGAAAGAATAGAAGAAGCATACCAAACATCAGCAAGGTGAAAATCATGCTAATGGGGTACGGAGTAGAATATTACTGCAATTCCCAGGTCACTGAGTAACGTTTCAGCTTGTCTCGCTTCTTTCCAAGCTATCTCCTCTATAGGACCATGCAATGTTGACTTTCCATTCCCACCTGAAATTCAAGAATTTAGGAGTAACTAGAACAAATTTCTAGCACAATTCTGATACAGTTACGGTGCGTTCCATCGGGAAAAAGAGTATATTATGCCTGATGCTTTTGTCAGACATATGATCGTGTGGTGTCGCCACAATAGTTTCATCAACAAGATGACATCCGCTCAGCAGAGAGGGAGAACTAGCTCAGAATTAGGGAGGTCGGAGCTCACCGAGCGCGTCGAGGTGCCTCCTGCGCACGTTCAAATCCCCCTTGGTGCTCTCCCCGAGGTAGTCCACCTCTGACAGCCTCGACGATGTCACGGAAAAGTACGGCTCCTCATCGTCGTCGTACTCCTCGCTCGGCTCCCCCCTGACCGCCGACGGCTTGCTGGCGTCGAGCGCGTGGCACCGGAGCGACAGCGCAGAGCCTGGGAAGCGGAGGCGAGCCCAGACCCCGAGGCATTGCGGCTGTGGCGGCGGCACTCTGGAGCGCTGCGTAGGCGACAGCCGCGGCGGGAAACAGAGGCAGATGCGCCGCATGAGCTCGACCGGGTCCGCCATTGCCGCGCGCGCGCTGCTGGGGTGCTGGTTGGTTTGCCTTTAGCTGAGACCGGGAGCGACCGCGGATGCGGGGAGTGGATGGGGGAGGTGGGAGGTTAGTGGGGAGTGGGGACGCCGGCACGGTGTAAATTGAGAAAAAGTTCGAGATACTTTTGAAAAACTCTTTTAAATTCCCTAAGAAATTTCAAATACAGGTCCAACAAAAAGGCTGAAATACGCCCATTTCTTAACTCTCTTCTAACACGCCAGATTCATGCTTACTCGCAACAATTATTGAATTGCTCTCTTCAATGCTGAAGGTATTTTTCATGCTTCCCACGTCTACTGCTTGAGTCACCTTATAAAATGTCAATAAAAGTAATTTTTAAACACGGTACAAACGCAAATGTTTTTATATATAGTGATGATATACACACACTCATCCTTATAAATGCATGCATGCACACTGTAATCTTAGGAGCACCTTTGAAAATTTGAACCAGCACATCATGTTTAGGCTGACGAAGTCATCACAAATACCTTCATAGTCGACAGAAGCACCTCCTTTCATTGAACGAACATCGCTGAAAAGTCTAAAAAAATATTCAGAAAAATACAGTTGTGTTATATCTCTTTGAGGACGAGAACAACTCTATTAAATCGAGATAAAATTAGAAACTCTAGAATCGATATCATAAAAATTGCCATGCGGAGATCACACATGAGAAAAATGTTGACATGCCAAAATAACACCCACATCTCATAAACCCAAAGCTCAGGTGTTACATACTTACAATGGGTGATGTCAGCTTCTCACCGAATTTTGGGTAACCTCTCCATTTTGTCAATGAGGTTGCAATTGTGCACAATCTTCTAACAGCCCTTTCTCTTGGCATGTCATATTAATATCAGTTGGTCTCTAGCATTAACTCACTATCGGACTCGCGGTCTATGCCTACGGCCAAGGGCCGTCGGCATAGGTCATTTGTCGTCGGCATAGATCTATGCCTATGGCTGTCGTCGGCATAGACCCGTCGGCGTAGATATCGTCAGCGTAGTCTTGTCAGACCGTCGGCATAGTATAGCCGTCGGCATAGGGACCTATGCCGACGGTCGGTGTCAGCCGTCGGCATAGTTTAGCCGTCGGCAGTGTTTTTCCGTCTGACGGCAACGGACGGCGCCGTCAAAAACGCTGACGAGTCATGGGACGCCACGTGGCAGAGGTACGCCGACGGCTTGGCCGTCGGCATAGGTAGAAATCTA
>NC_057800.1:181769910-181773029 GCF_018294505.1 Triticum aestivum
TGGTGCTCCTGGTGGCAGTGCTATGCCTACGGCAAAGCCGTAGGCATAGATGGAATCTATGCCGACGGCTTTGCCGTAGGCATAGTCCTGCCACGTGTCTCTCCCTGGTTTCTCCTGGCGGCAGGGCTATGCCTACGGCAAAGCCGTCGGCATAGATTTTCATCTATGCCGACGGCATTGCCGTAGGCATAGATCTGCCACGTGGCAAGCCCTGGTAACTCCTGGGCTTATATATGCCGACGGCTTTGCCTTAGGCATAGTTTTTTATTATTATTATTTTCCCTGTTTTCTCTTTTTCAATTCATTTGACAGCATTTCAAAGCAGAATAATATGGAATTATGCAGAAATATGACAGTTCATCATCTAAACATACTCAAGTTCATCATCATCATCTAAACATAGTCAAGTTCATCATCATCATCTAAAGATCATCACCGGCGGAAGTAAAAGTAGTGCAAGACATGGAACATCATAAAAGTAGCAACATGAAAGGCATGGCACGACGGCCACATGCACGGAATCATCATCGACATCAAGCAAGACCACCTCCGCCAAAACCACCACCAAGACCACCTCCGCGTAGTCGGGAGGGAACCTTGTGGGCTCGTCCACTCCGAGTAAGTCCCTTGAATTTACTGAGGAAACTGGCGCTGCTGGACTTGCCCATGATTAGCAAACCTGCATTGAGAAGAGAATAAACAATTAGTAAGGATATCAATTAAACAAGCATACATGAAAAACATTAATACCAGAAGAGCACATTAAGCATACTATTGTAATGATCATTAAAAGAACTTACATTTTCTAGAACCCATATGAATCATCACTATTGTAATCTATTTGTGGACTGGTCTCATCATCACTATCACGCATATCTTCTTCGTTGTCTGACGGAGGTGGAGGCTCTTCCTCATCGTCAGCGTCTTCATTTAACTTTTCAAGCATAATTATGTCTCTTTGATTCACAACTGCCTCACCATCAATCCGTGCGTCGTCGTCGTTTGGGTCCAGGTCAACATAACCCAAGTCATCATCCTCGTTGTTTTGGACCACGTCATCATGTTCCTCTTGATAGAACACTCCCTCGTATGTCATGGGGTTTATGTTGTAGTAATCATCATCGTTCGGGTTCGGTAGCTTACCATGCGGCGACACCTTGAACACAACTTCCCAACCCTTTAGGTACTCTTTCTGGCATGGGTAAGGCAGATAATATACTTGTGTGGCCTGGGTAGCGGCGATAAAGAGATCAGCTCCGGCATAGACGGTTGATGGTTTTCGGCAGTTCATGGCCCTCAGGCAGGCTGTTAGCCCATACTCCCAGAAATGCTTCGAAGCAACCTCGGCTACAGCCGTACTCAGCCTTGACTGCCATCAGTTGCGAGATGGCATCCAGCACAGACAGCTTGGCACCCTCATAGAGAGGTTTCTTTGACGAGGCCAAGATTTCCAGGAAGGCCTTTGCGGTTTCCTCCGGCTCCTCCGGTTCATTCGCTGAATGTGACGGAGGTGTCGGCTGTGTAGCAAAGACATCATCTAGCATGTCTCTAACCCCATCGTCCTCATAACCAGCAACGCGTTGTCGTATCACATCCTCTCTACCACGGTCCCACTGGGCAAAGTTTATCGGCATATTAAAGTTGGGCATAAATCCATGCGTGCGAAGGTGCTTAGTCATCTCACTCTTATCTCTGCGGATACGTCTCTTACATCTGGCACACGGGCATTCTGGCACCATCATCATTGGACTACGGAATATCTCTTTCAAAAACACATCAGTTTTCTCGACCCACTCTGTTGTTACTTGATTCCGACGGAAAAACCCACTATACATCCACTGATTATCTGCCATCTCTACTTTATTGGAAGCCACACAACAAAATTAAGGATTCATTTAAATTACTCACATGAATATTTTATTTTTTACAAGGTTGACAAGAAACGACATTTAATCCACCTACATCTCTAATAGGTAAAGATGGGTCCTAATCCCACCCGAGAATGTGTAGATTGAGTACATTGTCCATGCTCTACCCCATTCTGAGACAAAATTTCGGTAGCACCTCCCCGCTGTTCTCCAAATACATGTCTCGGCAAAATGCCGAGAGAATGTGCATCCGGAGAACAACAGGGAGGCGCCGCCGAAATTCTATCTCGGAATGGGGTAGAGCATGAACAACGTACCCAATCTACACATCCTCGGGCTGTCCGTGGAAAGCGCTGGACAATCCAAAAGAGCTGTGATGATAAATATGCAATTGAATGCATATTTATCGATGCAACCCTTTCGGACAGGAGACCTAGGTTACGCGACTTGATGTGAAAATTTAATCTAGTGACATGGAAAAAAAGTGGACGAGGTCATGGAATTGTTGCTCACCCCCAATGTAGTCGATCAAAGGAGAGGGACGATCATGGACCAACACCTCCAACGTCAACGATCACTCCACGAAGATGGAACACCACAAATCCTGTTAATTACACCGAGTGAAAAAAATAGGTCATCACATATCACATAAAGCATTGACACTATATTATGAACCAACATGAAACAACATCTCAAATTGCAAAAAAAGCTTTATTTAAGTGTCCTATGGAACAACATGACCTAACACTAAATATGACAAATAACGTATCATATGAAACAACATGACCAAACACAAAACTTACAAATATTCATCAATCCATCCATCTAACAAAATTTCATCCATCCATCTATCACAAATCCATCTAACAAATTCATTAATTCATCCATCTATCACAAATTCATCTAACAAAACATAACAACATTCATCCATCCATCCATCTACCAATATTCATTAATTCATTTAACAACTAGTAACATAACAACTATCACAAATTTCATCCATGCATCCATGCACATAACAACTAGTAACATAATGCAAAAAAAAATTCATCCATGCATCCATCTCACCGCTGTAGGGGTCGCTGGGGCAGGGGCCGGGACGGGCGGCGGGGCCACCGCTGCAAGGGTCGCCGGAGGAGGGCTCTGAGCCCCGGCCGGCACGGCGAGGGCCGAGGCCCGAGCAGGAGGGAGGCGGACTCGGGGCGGCCTGGCTGGGGCGGCGCGACGCGAGGAGGGTGCGGAGAGGGGCGT
>NC_057800.1:181773640-181777928 GCF_018294505.1 Triticum aestivum
TATTTTATATAGATTTTTTAATTTTTTTATAGTAATATTTTTCCATTTTATGTTTTTATGTATTATTATTTCATATAGATTTTTTAATTCTTTTAACTGCTCGGCCCTCTCCTCTCCCGGAACCACACAGAGGGGAGGGGAGGGGAGGCGCCGAACTCGAGTAGCTTCGTCAGCCGAGGCCGTGGCCTGGTCGCGGGTCCGGGAGCGCCATGGCCACAGCCTTGCGTGCTCGATTTGGAGCTTAGTTGGTCAGGTGAGTGAAGGGGGAGGGGGTCGTCGACGGTGGGGGTGGGGGCGGCAGCGGATCCAAGTCCGTCGGAGGAAGATGGTTGGCGCTCCCAGACACCTGGGAGCAATATCCGGGCCAAACCCACAGCTACATCCCCTCCATGTAGACCCGACGCGTCCGTTTCCCCCCTCCGGATGCCGGCGGCGGCGCCGTCCGTGAGGAGGGCCAAACCCCGGACACGCGTGCCGGGCGTTTGCAACCGCCACAACACTTCCAGACTTGTGAGAGGCCGCCTACGCAAGATTTGCCGGCATGCTAGCCCCCAGAGGCCGCCGGCCACAGCCGTAGACGCGCGAAGGGCAATCCGCGTAGAGGGAATTTTTTGGATACTTCTCCATCACCAAAAATTATGAAAAAATACCATCGTTCCTATAGCACATGTGCCCATGTCGTGCAAAAAAACTCATGATTTTATCGCGCTCCGAGTATTTAATAATATTCACGCCGCATCGTTACCGCAGAACGTCTACTACCGTGTCATCGCCGTCCGTGAGGGGGGGCCACGCCCCGGAGACGCGTGCCGCCTCTTCGGACATGCCACCACACCACCCCGCATGTATGAGGGCCCGGTGCGACACTCCGGTGGCATTGCTACCCCCTAAGGCCCCCGCCCCGCCTAACCCTGTAGCGTTTGACCACGGGATCTAGCCCTTTGACTTTGCACGGACGGGCTTTGACCAGCGGACCTCCCCGCCCGGTTGTGTTAGGTCAGCCCATAGGAACACTTTGGAGCAACAACCGGGCCAGATGTGACGCCCCCGATTCAATCGTACACTAATCATACACGCAAACGTGTACGATCAAGATCAGGGACTCACGGGAAGATATCACAACACAACTCCACAAATAAAATAAGTCATACAAGCATCATATTACAAGCCAGGGGCCTCGAAGGCTCGAATACAAGAGCTCGATCATAGACGAGTCAGCGGAAGCAACAATATCTAAGTACAGACATAAGTTAAACAAGTTTGCCTTAAGAAGGCTAACACAAACTGGGATACGGATCGAAAGAGGCGCAGGCCTCCTGCCTGGGATCCTCCTAAACTACTCCTGGTCGCCGTCAGCGGGCTGCATGTAGTAGTAGGCACCTCCCGAATAGTAGTAGTCATCATCAACGGTGGCGTCTGGCTCCTGGACTCCAATACCTGGTTGCGACAACCAGAAAGAAAGGAAAGGGGGAAAAAGGGGGAGAAAGCAACCATGAGTACTCATCCAAAGTACTCGCAAGAAAGGAGCTACACTACATATGCATGGGTATCAAATGGAATAAGGGTATCATATGTGGACTGAACTGTAGAATGCCAGAATAAGAGGGGGATAACTAATCCTGTCGAAGACTACGCTTCTGGCCACCTCCATCTTGCAGCATGTAGGAGAGAGTAGATGGTAAGTTCACCAAGTAGCATCAAGTAGCATCGTATAGCATAATCCTAACCGATGATCCCCCCCTCGTCGCCCTGTGAGAGAGCGATCACCGGTTGTATCTGGCACTTGGAAGGGTGTGTTTTATTAAGTATCTGGTTCTAGTTGTCATAAGGTCAAGGTACAACTCCAAGTCGTCCTGTTACCGAAGATCACGGCTATTCGAATAGATTAACTTCCCTGCAGGGGTGCACCACATATCCCAACACGCTCGATCCCATTTGGCCGGACACACTTTCCTGGGTCATGCCCGGCCTCGGAAAATCAACACGTCGCAGCCCTACCTAGGCACAACAGAGAGGTCAGTACGCCGGTCTAAATCCTATGGCGCAGGGGTCTGGGCCCCTCGCCCTTTGCACACCTGCACGTTGCGAATGCGGCCGGAAGCAGAACTAGCCCCCTTAATACAAGAGCAGGCTTACGGTCCAATCCGGCGCGCGCCACTCAGTCGCTGACGTCACGAAGGCTTCGGCTGATACCACGATGTCGAGTGCCCATAACTGTCCCCGCGTAGATGGTTAGTGCGTATAGGCCAGTAGCCAGACTCAGATCAAATACCAAGATCTCGTTAAGCATGTTAAGTATCCGCGAATGCCGACCAGGGCCAGGCCCACCTCTCTCCTAGGTGGTCTCAACCGGCCCTGTCGCTCCGCCTCAAAGTAACAGTCGGGGGCCGTCGGGAACTCAGGCCCATCACTACCTGGATGGAGCCACCTGCCCTTCATCCCCCATCTCCGAACATTATCATAAGTAATGTAACAGTATAAGTATATATCATATGCCCGTGATCACCTTCCGAAATGATCACGGCCCAGTAGTATAGCATGGCAGACGGACAAGAGTGTAGGGTCACTGATGGAACACTAGCATCCTATACTAAGCATTTAGGATTGCAGATAAAGGTAACAACAGTAGTAGCAAGGACAGGCTATGCATCAGGATAGGATAACGAAAAGCAGTAACATGCTACACTACTCTAATGCAAGCAGTAGAGAGAAGAATAGGCGATATCTGGTGATCAAATGGGGGGCTTGCCTGGTTGATCTGGCAAGAAGAAGGGTCGTCAACACCGTAGTCGAACTGGGGGTCGCCGGTAGTCTCGGGGTCTACCGGAAAGAAGTAACGGAGGGGGAACACAATAAATAACAGAGCAATCAAAGCATCACAAAGCGTAACATGGCAATATGTGGTGCTAGGTGTGCCCTAACGCGGCAGTAGGTGGTACCGGCGAAAGGGGGAAAACATCCGAGAAAATATCTCCGGTGTTTCGCGTTTTCGGGCAAAGGGGCCGGAGGGGGAAAGTTGCGAGTTTGATATGTTAGGAGTGTGTGGCGGACGAACGGGCCGCGTATCCGGGTTCGTCTCGTCGTTCTGAGCAACTTTCATGTACAAAGTTTTTCCATTCGAGCTACGGTTTATTTTATATTAATTTTAAAAGATTTAGATTAATTTTAGCATTTATTTAATTAACTTAATACAACATTATCCAAACAGTGCATGCTGACGTCAGCATGACGTCAGCATGACGTCGGCAGTCAACAGAGGTGTTGACTGGGTCGCTGACGTGTGGGTCCCACTGGTCATTGACAGACTAACTATCTTCAGATTAACTACATTAATTAGTTAATTAGATTAACTAACAGAGGTTAATTAGGTTAATTATTTGTCCTAATTAGTTATTTAATTAATTAATTTATTATTATTATTATTATTTTAAATTCTTTTTTTAATGTTCCAGGGCGGTGGGGCCTGTGTGTAAGTGGCCCAGGGGGGTTTTGCGAGCGCTGGGCGAAACAGGCAGCGGGCGCCTGGGCGTGGCCGAACCCGACAGAGCGCTGCGGGGCACTGGGGGCCACGGCGCTGTCCATGCGGCCACCGCGGCGAGAGGCGGCATAGGGACGCGGGGCGGCGGTGGTCGGCGGGCAGCTGCATCGGGATGAAGCGGCAGGGTGGAGCCGACGGTGAGAGGGGGCCAGCAGCGGGCGCGTCCGAACGAGGTGGGGCGCAGGCGCGGGCGCAGGCAGGGGGCACGGGCGCGGCCAGGGCGGCCGGCGCGCGTGCGGGCATCGGTGAGCGAGGCCATGGCCGAAGTGGCCGGAGCAGGAGAGAAGGAGGAGATGCCGGGGCCTCACCACGGGGCCGTGGGGTCTAGGCAGCGGTGCTCGGGGAGGTTGATGGGGACGGCCGGCGCAGGGGAGGAGGCGACGACGTAGAGGACGTCGGGGAGGCAGTCTGGGCGGCGACGACGTTGAGCTGGCTCCAGGGACGGTGAGCGGCGGGCGGTGTCGAGGGCGCCGGTGACTTCGGGGCGGCCCCAGGCGGGCGTCGCACGAGGGAGAGGAGAGGCGAGGAGTCCGAGAGGGCGGCGCCGGCTCGCGGCGGCCTTAGCGGAGCCGCGACTTGTGTTGGGCGTAGGCGTACGGGAGGGGATCGAACAGGGCACCCCTCCCCTGTCCGTTCGCCAGGGCGTGCGTGTGTCGTGGGTGACGGCGTGGGTGAGGGGAGAAGGGGATCGTGGGGGGCGACTGGGTTCGTTCCCCCGATCCAGATCTAGATCGGGGAGGGGGAGAGAAC
>NC_057800.1:181777938-181780232 GCF_018294505.1 Triticum aestivum
TGGGGGGTGTGTATGAGCGAGTGGGACGGGGGATTATGGTTTCGGGGGGGTGTTATGGAGGGAGTTGGTGGGCCGGCCTAGTCGGCCTGATTGGCCCAGAGGCCAGCTGGGCCGTGGCCCAGTTAGGGCAGGGGGGGGGGGTTGTTTTATTTTATTTTTGTTTTGTCTTCATTTATTCTTTTAACTTCGGTTTTTAAATGTTTTAATATCAAAACAGTTTTATCAAGCTATAAAACCCATACCTAAATTAGTAAGGTAGCATAACTCACTGTAATAAAATGTTCACACATTATCTTAACTAGCTTACAATTACCTATATACATAAAAGCAATTATTAAGTATTTTCAAATATTGTTTTAATTATTTTAGTGCACATAAATATTTTATAAAAGTGTGGTTTCATCACCTACCACTACATATGGATTAATCGACACACTCCGAGCATTTTAGTTTTAATGTTTGAAAACTTCATCATTTGGGTTTGATTTCGAATTTGAATTCGATCGGGTTTGAATTAATGCGAGATTAACAATAGTGACCTCGGTGACATGGCATCATTAGTAGAGGTTACTGTAGCATGATTACCCGGGCATCACAATTCTCCTTCACTACAAGAAATCTCGTCCCAAGATTTAAGAGGTAGTGAAAGGGGGAAAAGGTTTGGTTACGAATCTAGCGGGTCTTCTCATCCTGGCTTGCTCTTCTCGAAGAGGCCGGTCCAATACATTGACGTCTTCATTTCTCTGCTTCAGGTCACCATGACGAAGTCGGCGTCCTTTCTTCAGGAACTCAATCATACTTACGAAAGAATAAAGGGTGGGCATTCCGAGAGAACAGACCTCTGCAAGGTCGACTATCTGGTCGATAACATCGAGGAAGGTGGCAGAACTGCGGAAGTAACTCTTGAATTGAAACTTACGAAAATATCGAGAACATAGTAAGGAGGTATCATGTGAAGTTTCAAGCGGGAAGACAAACGTTCGATGCCTGAAACGGGGCGTGAACGGGGTTCAAAGCAACGGGAATACGTATCGTGTCTGATACAAGAATTGATGAGCTCTCCAAAGGTGGCTCGTGATCTTTCATATGAAGCCAAGCTTGAGGAATGACTTTAGAAACAGGGGTGTACGGAAGAGTCAGGTTTCGATCCTGTGGAACTGTGGGTTATGGGCCCACCATGTGGGATAAAAGTAGGAGTGGTGACATCTTGCATGGTCACGATAGAAGGCATGTCAGAGACTAGCCTGTCAGTTATGTCGGCAACAACATCGATACCAAGGGCGAGGGACGAAGAGAACCATTTTCCTGCTCGTTGAACGAGGCGGACCAATAGGCAAAGTTCTCGTCCATCGGTGGTTATCGGGATGCTATCAATAATGGTAACAGGGTCTTACTGACAGAGTTGTACAACGAGGTGCTTACTAAGCAAGGAATTATCACTGCTCGGTTAAGTCAGATTACAAGAAAGCTTAAACAAGACAATGGAAAGGAAAATGTGATTATCAGGTTTAACCTGAACAATGGAAATGAAAATGTGTATACATACATATTTCGGGGGTATATCTTTCCCAAGGACAAGCGGAGCATGATATCCATGACAGGATAGAAAGTAGAAAACCATTAAGGTAAGGGGAAGGGATTTCATGATATTACCCATACAACGGTGTTTGGATAATTGAGCAAGAAAACATTTAGCATTGGGCTTCAAATGTTCTTGTCGAAAATCAGAGTACCACAGACATGCTTCGAGATAGCACTGCATGGTCTTCAAGCAAATGTCGGACTTGGATTCACAAAGGATTCATCAGGAACAACTTATAGAATAAGTCTTTCAATTTCCTCATGGAAGAATGGATAACCTTGCTACAAAGAAAACTATAACAATAGGTCCTCCGGCCAGGTGTGCTAGGCATGACATCACCTTACCGGTTCATATAAAGACCAACGTTATAACTCTTGGAAATATGTTCCAACCATCATATCTGACCGAGATTCAGATTTGATTGGTGTCAGGATACCTCAGACTCAGGATGCCTGAGAAGAAAAGGTGCAACATAATTTGATGAGATGACATTGTGAGATTCTCAGAAATGATCTATGGAAGTGAGCTCTGAAACAAGAGTTCATCAGTAAACCAAGGAGAGGATGAGGAGGTGGCTGATAGGCTCAGCAACAAATCATCGAGATTTCCAAAGGATGGATTTCCACAATTATGTGAACAAGGAAATATCATTTGTCGGATCAAATGATATAATGATGTATGCTCGAGGGAAACATACACAACTGAACAATGA
>NC_057800.1:181780242-181787770 GCF_018294505.1 Triticum aestivum
GGGGTTGTTTTATTTTATTTTTGTTTTGTCTTCATTTATTCTTTTAACTTCGGTTTTTAAATGTTTTAATATCAAAACAGTTTTATCAAGCTATAAAACCCATACCTAAATTAGTAAGGTAGCATAACTCACTGTAATAAAATGTTCACACATTATCTTAACTAGCTTACAATTACCTATATACATAAAAGCAATTATTAAGTATTTTCAAATATTGTTTTAATTATTTTAGTGCACATAAATATTTTATAAAAGTGTGGTTTCATCACCTACCACTACATATGGATTAATCGACACACTCCGAGCATTTTAGTTTTAATGTTTGAAAACTTCATCATTTGGGTTTGATTTCGAATTTGAATTCGATCGGGTTTGAATTAATGCGAGATTAACAACAGTGACCTCGGTGACATGGCATCATTAGTAGAGGTTACTGTAGCATGATTACCCAGGCATCACAATTCTCCTTCACTACAAGAAATCCCGTCCCGAGATTTAAGAGGTAGTGAAAGGGGGGAAAGGTTTGGTTACGAATCTAGCGGGTCTTCTCATCCTGGCTTGCTCTTCTCGAAGAGGCCGGTCCAATACATTGACGTCTTTATTTCTCTGCTTCAGGTCACCATGACGAAGTCGGCGTCCTTTCTTCAGGAACTCCATCGTACTTACGAAAGAATAAAGGGTGGGCATTCTGAGAGAACAGACCTCTGCAAGGTCGACTATCTGGTCGATAACATCGAGGAAGGTGGCGGAACCGCGGAAGTAACTCTTGAATTGAAACTTACAAAAATATCGAGAACATAGTAAGGAGGTATCATGTGAAGTTTCAAGCGGGCAGACAAACGTTCGATGCCTGAAACGGGGCGTGAACGGGGTTCAAAGCAACGGGAATAAGTATCGTGTCTGATACAAGAATTGATGAGCTCTCCAAAGGTGGCTCGTGATCTTTCATATCAAGCCAAGCGTGAGGAATGACTTTAGAAACAGGGGTGTACGGAAGAGTCAGGTTTCGATCCTGTGGAACTATGGGTTATGGGCCCACCATGTGGGATAAAAGTAGGAGTGGTGACATCTTGCATGGTCACGATAGAAGGCATGTCAGAGACTAGCCTGTCAGTTATGTCGGCAACAACATCGATACCAAGGGCGAGGGACGAAGAGAACCATTTTCCTGCTCGTTGAATGAGGCGGACCAATAGGCAAAGTTCTCGTCCATCGGTGGTTATCGGGATGCTATCAATAATGGTAACAGGGTCTTACTGACAGAGTTGTACAACGAGGTGCTTACTAAGCAAGGAATTATCACTGCTCGGTTAAGTCAGATTACAAGAAAGCTTAAACAAGACAATGGAAAGGAAAATGTGATTATCAGGTTTAACCCGAACAATGGAAATGAAAATGTGTATACACACATATTTCGGGGGTATATCTTTCCCAAGGACAAGCGGAGCATGATATCCATGACAGGATAGAAAGTAGAAAACCATTAAGGTAAGGGGAAGGGATTTCATGATATTACCCATACAACGGTGTTTGGATAATTGAGCAACAAAACATTTAGCATTGGGCTTCAAATGTTCTTGTCAAAAATCACAGTACCACAGACATGCTTCGAGATAGCACTGCATGGTCTTCAAGCAAATGTCGGACTTGGATTCACAAAGGATTCATCAGGAACAACTTATAGAATAAGTCTTTCAATTTCCTCATGGAAGAATGGATAACCTTGCTACAAAGAAAACTATAACAATAGGTCCTCCGGCCAGGTGTGCTAGGCATGACATCACCTTACCGGTTCATATAAAGACCAACGTTATAACTCTTGGAAATATGTTCCAACCATCATATCTGACCGAGATTCAGATTTGATTGGTGTCAGGATACCTCAGACTCAGGATGCCTGAGAAGAAAAGGTGCAACATAATTTGATGAGATGACATTGTGAGATTCTCAGAAATGATCTATGGAAGTGAGCTCTGAAACAAGAGTTCATCAGTAAACCAAGGAGAGGATGAGGAGGTGGCTGATAGGCTCAGCAACAAATCATCGAGATTTCCAAAGGATGGATTTCCACAATTATGTGAACAAGGAAATATCATTTGTCGGATCAAATGATATAATGATGTATGCTCGAGGGAAACATACACAACTGAACAATGAAAGTAGGGTGCACCCAGGAATCTGGACTAGGTAGCACGATCAATGTTCGAATGATGATTCAATAAGCAATAGACTTAGAATGAAACTGTAGACCAATAAGTTCAAAGCAATAGGGTTGCTAGAAGTTTAGAATTTACACATCACAGACCATTTGTCGGTATTCCGGTTAGAAACAACACAGAGACCAAGAAATGAACAAAAAAGGCGAGAGATATTACTATATCAAGAATTCTCAAGAGGTAGTAAAATTACCACGACATTCTTGACATAAAAGGTGGTAATATTCCAAGGTAAAGAAGAACAAATGCTGGATAGCAAGGATCTCAAGGTATAACACAAAACACGAACAATTTGGTGTTGAATGGAAGGCAATAAAATGATCGATGATAAAACAAATCATCAAGGGCAAGGATGGTATTTCTCATCATGAATTCAATTGATATCCAGGAAGGAGTCAAGATGTTGATGACGATCACGACAAAGATATAGCCAAACATGCTAGGAATGGCGTGACCGGGTACAAACTCGTACTTAAAGAAGATTACTGAAGAGTTGTTGAACCATAGTGCGAACTCGGTTTAGTTATCGGTGTCTTTGAGTGTTTAATGACTCAAAGCCCGTGAAAAATTGGAATCAGTGGGAATGTAGCACTTGATGAAGAACTCATAAGAAGCTATGCAGTTCCATGATAATCTCGAGATACTAGGGGATAATACTCGACGACAGATCGAAGTAAAGGTTGGACTGGGGTATTGATCCGTAGAAGACAAATATTTAAACTTGCCCGAGGAATGGAATCAAAGAAGAACAATATGGTCGGAACCATAGCTACAATGGATCCAATTTAATGACACCGGAAGTATTTCCCAAATGATTAAATATTTTGCAAGAAGCTTCCATGATAAGTTCCACATCGGGTCCATGGGCATGAACACAACGTTCAAGGTCGACTCCCACTTCTTTAATAAATAACCTTTCATTCACTTCTCTACTAAAAATGATTTAGTGCGAAGATCTACCTGGTGAATTACCAGAGGAGTATGAACCTTGGAAAACTTTCGGGTTCACACATATTAAGGAAGGCATAGGTTCATCCTATCGGGGCTTCTTAGAAACATATACCACAAACTTTAGGGGTAAACAACTCAAGCTCGGAAGCAGAGCATGTTTGACCAAAGGAAAGGATACAAATTGCCAAAGGCATTATGTATCAGGGAGGATTCACAAAACAGTAAAATATGAAGGACACTGTCAAATAATAATCCAACAAAGGATCTGACGGTCCATATCAGAGCTGATGTGAGCATCAGCTCACAACCAGAGGAAGAATCAATGCAAAGACATTGGTTTATAGAAACAACTGAGTAGCTTAGAGCTCAATTGCAAAGGAATTAAGATTTACAAAGCGAAGGATCAGAAGCAAACGCTCTGATCAAGGATGGATAAGTTCAATATACTTAGGGGCACAATCGATGACAATTTGATTGGCGAGAACCAGCTCACCTTTAAAATGACGTCTGAGCCAAAAGGATGAATCCTAGGATCTGACTGAGGATTGTGAGCATTCGCAACATATTGAATCAACAGACTCGAAAGGATAATGACAAGGAATGCCAATAAGATTACGAGACTTATGGGATTAACCATAATGCAAGATAGAAAGAATTTCAAGAGCAGTAGGTTGCTCAGGATTTTCGGAAGATCAAATGGTATTTCGAAGATTGTTGTGAAATGCATGAATCAACTAGGAATGGACGGATACTCGACAAGTGCGAGGATTTATCCATAGGGGTATTCACGTGTCAAAGAACTGCAAGTCGTTAGGCACCAAGTTTTCTCGGAACAATAGAGAGTATTTCAGGGTATCTGGTAATAAGATCATCGGGGGATGATTGTAAGAATTGACAAATGTACGTGGTCATCCATAGGGGTCTATCGAGGGAAGGGAATTGCAAAAGCAACGCCATAAAGTCTCATGAGAACATCGGAGAGTATCTTCGGATTCTTCTGGTGCAGCAGACGATCATCTTTAATAAGGGGCTCTCCGAGAGAAAGTATTATCGAGAACCTAGAGTCAGAGTTAGTAAAATCGTTTAACCCGAATAGAAGAGATGTCAGAGTCCCAGAGTATAGGTCGAGGAATAAAAGATCCTACTACCACCCAATGGCGACGTGTGCCCGTAAGACACACAACCATGTTAGTAAAAGTTTTGCAATGTCTAGACTCGACTTCGGCCAAGGAGTGTGGGAGGGGGATTCCTACAGGCAGTCGGCTCTGATACCAACTTGTGACGCCCCCGATTCAATCGTACACTAATCATACACGCAAACGTGTACGATCAAGATCAGGGACTCACGGGAAGATATCACAACACAACTCCACAAATAAAATAAGTCATACAAGCATCATATTACAAGCCAGGGGCCTCGAAGGCTCGAATACAAGAGCTCGATCATAGACGAGTCAGCGGAAGCAACAATATTTGAGTACAGACATAAGTTAAACAAGTTTGCCTTAAGAAGGCTAACACAAACTGGGATACGGATCGAAAGAGGCGCAGGCCTCCTGCCTGGGATCCTCCTAAACTACTCCTGGTCGCCGTCAGCGGGCTGCATGTAGTAGTAGGCACCTCCCGAATAGTAGTAGTCGTCATCAATGGTGGCGTCTGGCTCCTGGACTCCAACATCTGGTTGCGACAACCAGAAAGAAAGGAAAGGGGGAAAAAGGGGGAGAAAGCAACCGTGAGTACTCATCCAAAGTACTCGCAAGCAAGGAGCTACACTACATATGCATGGGTATCAAATGGAATAAGGGTATCATATGTGGACTGAACTGCAGAATGCCAGAATAAGAGGGGGATAACTAATCCTGTCGAAGACTACGCTTCTGGCCACCTCCATCTTGCAGCATGTAGGAGAGAGTAGATGGTAAGTTCACCAAGTAGCATCAAGTAACATCGTATAGCATAATCCTAACCGATGATCCCCCCCCTCGTCGCCCTGTGAGAGAGCGATCACCGGTTGTATCTGGCACTTGGAAGGGTGTGTTTTATTAAGTATCTGGTTCTAGTTGTCATAAGGTCAAGGTACAACTCCAAGTTGTCCTGTTACCGAAGATCACGGCTATTCGAATAGATTAACTTCCCTGTAGGGGTGCACCACATATCCCAACACGCTCGATCCCATTTGGCCGGACACACTTTCCTGGGTCATGCCCGGCCTCGGAAGATCAACACGTCGCAGCCCTACCTAGGCACAACAGAGAGGTCAGCACGCCGGTCTAAATCCTATGGCGCAGGGGTCTGGGCCCATCGCCCTTTGCACACCTGCACGTTGCGAACGCGGCCGGAAGCAGAACTAGCCCCCTTAATACAAGAGCAGGCTTACGGTCCAATCCGGCGCGCGCCACTCAGTCGATGACGTCACGAAGGCTTCGGCTGATACCACGATGTCGAGTGCCCATAACTGTCCCCGCGTAGATGGTTAGTGCGTATAGGCCAGTAGCCAGACTCAGATCAAATACCAAGATCTCGTTAAGCATGTTAAGTATCTGCGAATGCCGACCAGGGCCAGGCCCACCTCTCTCCTAGGTGGTCTCAACCGGCCCTGTCGCTCCGCCTCAAAGTAACAGTCGGGGGCCGTCGGGAACTCAGGCCCATCACTACCTGAATGGAGCCACCTGCCCTTCGGCCCCCATCTCCGAACATTATCATAAGTAATGTAACAGTATAAGTATATATCATATGCCCGTGATCACCTTCCGAAGTGATCACGGCCTAGTAGTATAGCATGGCAGACGGACAAGAGTGTAGGGTCACTGATGGAACACTAGCATCCTATACTAAGCATTTAGGATTGTAGATAAAGGTAACAACAGTAGTAGCAAGGACAGGCTATGCATCAGGATAGGATAACAAAAAGCAGTAACATGATACACTACTCTAATGCAAGCAGTAGAGAGAAGAATAGGCGATATCTGGTGATCAAAGGGGGGGCTTGCCTGGTTGCTCTGGCAAGAAGAAGGGTCGTCAACACCGTAGTCGAACTGGGGGTCGCCGGTAGTCTCGGGGTCTACCGGAAAGAAGTAACGGAGGGGGAACACAATAAATAACAGAGCAATCAAAGCATCACAAAGCGTAACATGGCAATATGTGGTGCTAGGTGTGCCCTAACGCGGCAGTAGGTGGTACCGGCGAAAGGGGGAAAACATCCGAGAAAATATCTCCCGTGTTTTGCGTTTTCGGGCAAAGGGGCCGGAGGGGGAAAGTTGCGAGTTTGATATGTTAGGAGTGTGTGGCGGACGAACGGGCCGCGTATCCGGGTTCGTCTCGTCGTTTTGAGCAACTTTCATGTACAAAGTTTTTCCATCCGAGCTACGGTTTATTTTATATTAATTTTAAAAGATTTAGATTAATTTTAGCATTTATTTAATTAACTTAATACAACATTATCCAAATAGTGCATGCTGACGTCAGCATGATGTCAGCATGACATCGGCAGTCAACAGAGGTGTTGATTGGGTCACTGACGTGTGGGTCCCACTGGTCATTGACAGACTAACTAACTTCAGATTAACTACATTAATTAGTTAATTAGATTAACTAACAGAGGTTAATTAGGTTAATTATTTGTCCTAATTAGTTATTTAATTGATTAATTATTATTATTATTATTTTAAATTCTTTTTATAACCTTTTTTTAATGTTCCAGGGCGGTGGGGCCCGTGCGTAAGTGGCCTAGGGGGGTTTTGCGAGCGCTGGGCGAAACAGGCAGCGGGCGCCTGGGCGTGGCCGAACCCGACAGAGCGCTGCGGGGCGCCGGGGGCCACGGCGCTGTCCATGCGGCCACCGTGGCGAGAGGCGGCGTAGGGACGCGGGGCGGCGGTGGTCGGCGGGCAGCTGCATCGGGGTGAAGCGGCAGGGTGGAGCCGACGGTGAGAGGGGGCTAGCAGCGGGCGCGTCCGAACGAGGTGGGGCGCGGGCGCAGGCAGGGGAGGAGGTTGACGGGGACGGCCGGCACAGGGGAGGAGGCGACGACGTAGAGGACGCCGGCGAGGCAGTCTGGGCGGCGACGACGTTGAGCTGGCTCCAGGGACGGCGAGCGGCGGGCGGTGTCGAGGGCGCCGGTGACTTCGGGGCGGCCCCAGGCGGGCGTCGCACGAGGGAGAGGAGAGGCGAGGAGTCCGAGAGGGCGGCGCCGGCGCCGGCACGCGGCGGCCTTAGCGGAGCCGCGGCTTGTGTCGGGCGTAGGCGTACGGGAGGGGATCGAATAGGGCGCCCCTCCCCTGTCCGTTCGCCAGGGCGTGCGTGTGTCGTGGGTGACGACGCGGGTGAGGGGAGAAGGGGATCATGGGGGGCGACTGGGTTCGTTC
>NC_057800.1:181788015-181811472 GCF_018294505.1 Triticum aestivum
GGGGTTGTTTTATTTTATTTTTGTTTTGTCTTCATTTATTCTTTTAACTTCGGTTTTTAAATGTTTTAATATCAAAACAGTTTTATCAAGCTATAAAACCCATACCTAAATTAGTAAGGTAGCATAACTCACTGTAATAAAATGTTCACACATTATCTTAACTAGCTTACAATTACCTATATACATAAAAGCAATTATTAAGTATTTTCAAATATTGTTTTAATTATTTTAGTGCACATAAATATTTTATAAAAGTGTGGTTTCATCACCTACCACTAAATATGGATTAATCGACACACTCCGAGCATTTTAGTTTTAATGTTTGAAAACTTCATCATTTGGGTTTGATTTCGAATTTGAATTCGATCGGGTTTGAATTAATGCGAGATTAACAATAGTGACCTCGGTGACGTGGCATCATTAGTAGAGGTTACTGTAGCATGATTACCCGGGCGTCACACCAGACCCACAGCAAGATCCCCTCCGTGTAGACCCGACGCGTCCGTTTCTGTTGGGGAACATAGTAATTTCAAAAAAATTCCTACGCACACGCAAGATCATGGTGATGCATAGCAACAAGAGGGGAGAGTGTGATCTACGTACCCTTGTAGATCGACAACGGAAGTGTTAGGTTGATGTAGTCGTACGTCTTCATGGCCCGACCAATCAAGCACCGAAACTACGGCACCTCCGAGTTCTAGCACACGTTCAGCTCGATGACGATCCCGGGACTCCGATCCAGCAAAGTGTCGGGGAAGAGTTCCGTTAGCACGACGGCGTGGTGATGATACTCCGATGCAGCAAAGTGTCGGGGAAGAGTTCCGTTAGCACGACGGCGTGGTGACGATCTTGATGTACTAATTGTTGGTTTCGTAGTAATTTCAAAAAAATTCCTACGCACACGCAAGATCATGTGATGCATAGCAACGAGGGGGAGAGTGTTGTCTATGTACCCAACGCAGACCGACTGCGGAAGCGATGACACGACGTAGAGGAAGTAGTCGTACGTCTTCACGATCCAACCGATCAAGCACCGAAACTACGGCACCTCCGAGTTCGAGCACACGTTCAGATCGATGACGATCCCCGGACTCCGATCCAGCAAAGTGTCGGGGAAGAGTTTCGTCAGCACGACGGCGTGGTGACGATCTTGATGTACTACAGCAGCAGGGCTTCGCCTAAACTCCGTTACAGTATTATCGAGGTATATGGTGGCAGGGGGCACCGCACACGGCTAAGGAATAGATCATGTGGATCAACTTGTGTGTCTAGAGGTGCCCCCTGCCTCCGTATAAAAAGGAGTAGAGGGGGGAGGCTGGCCGGCCAAGGAGGGAGGCGCAGGAGGATTCCTACTCCTTCCGGGAGTAGGACTCCCCCCCAATCCTATTCCAAGTAGGATTCCCAAGGGGGGAAAGAGAGAGAGGGGGGCCGGCCACCTTCTCCTAGTCCTAATAGGACTAGGGGAGGGGGAAGTGGCGCAGCCACCTTGGGCTGCCCCTTTCTCCTTTCCACTAAGGCCCATGTAGGCCCATATGGCTCCCCGGGGGGTTCCGGTAACCTCCCGGTAACCCGGTAAAATCCCGATTTCACCCGGAACACTTCCGATGTCCAATCATAGGCTTCCAATATATCAATCTTTACGTCTCGACCATTTCGAGACTCCTCGTCATGTCCATGATCACATCCGGGACTCCGAACAACCTTCGGTACATCAAAATGCATAAACTCATAATGTAACTGTCATCGTAACCTTAAGCGTGCGGACCCTACGGGTTCGAGAACAATGTAGAGATGACCGAGACACGTCTCCGGTCAATAACCAATAGCGGGACCTGGATGCCCATATTGGCTCCTACATATTCTACGAAGATCTTTATCGGTCAGACCGCATAACAACATACGTTGTTCCCTTTGTCATCGGTATGTTACTTGTCCGAGATTCGATCGTCGGTATCCAATACCTAGTTCAATCTCGTTATCGGCAAGTCTCTTTACTCGTTCCGTAATACATCATCTTACAAGTAACATATTAGTTGTAATGCTTGCAAGGCTTATGTGATGTGTATTACCGAGAGGGCCCAGAGATACCTCTCCGACAATCGGAGTGACAAATCCTAATCTCGAAATACGCCAACCCAACATCTACCTTTGGAGACACCTGTAATGCTCCTTTATAATCACCCAGTAACGTTGTGACGTTTGGTAGCACCCAAAGTGTTCCTCCGGTAAACGGGAGTTGCATAATCTCATAGTCATAGGAACATGTATAAGTCATGAAGAAAGCAATAGCAACATACTAAACGATCGGGTGCTAAGCTAATGGAATGGGTCATGTCAATCAGATCATTCAACTAATGATGTGACCTTGTTAATCAAACAACAACTCATTGTTCATGGTTAGGAAACATAACCATCTTTGATTAACGAGCTAGTCAAGTAGAGGCATACTAGTGACACTTTATTTGTCTATGTATTCACACATGTATTATGTTTCCGGTTAATACAATTCTAGCATGAATAATAAACATTTATCATGATTATAAGGAAATAAATAATAACTTTATTATTGCCTCTAGGGCATATTTCCTTCAGTCTCCCACTTGCACTAGAGTCAATAATCTAGATTACACTGTAATGATTCTAACACCCATGGAGCTTTGGTGCTGATCATGTTTTGCTCGTGGAAGAGGCTTAGTCAACGGGTCTGCAACATTCAGATCCGTATGTATCTTGCAAATCTCTATGTCTCCCACCTGGACTAGATCCCGGATGGAGTTGAAGCGTCTCTTGATGTGTTTGGTCCTTTTGTGAAATCTGGATTCCTTTGCCAGGGCAATTGCACCAGTATTGTCACAAAAGATTTTCATTGGACCCGATGCATTAGGTATGACACCTAGATCGGATATGAACTCCTTCATCCAGACTCCTTCATTCGCTGCTTCCGAAGCAGCTATGTACTCCGCTTCACATGTAGATCCCGCTACGACGCTTTGTTTAGAACTGCACCAACTGACAGCTCCACCGTTTAATGTAAAGACGTATCCGGTTTGCGATTTAGAATCGTCCGGATCAGTGTCAAAGCTTGCATCAACGTAACCTTTTACGATGAACTCTTTGTCACCTCCATATACGAGAAACATATCCTTAGTCCTTTTCAGGTATTTCAGGATGTTCTTGACCGCTGTCCAGTGATCCATTCCTGGATTACTTTGGTACCTCCCTGCTAAACTTATAGCAAGGCACACATCAGGTCTGGTACACAGCATTGCATACATGATAGATCCTATGGCTGATGCATAGGGAACATCTTTCATATTCTCTCTACCTTCTGCAGTATTCGGGCATTGAGTCTTACTCAATTTCACACCTTGTAACACAGGCAAGAACCCTTTCTTTGCTTGATCCATTTTGAACTTCTTCAAAATTTTGTCAAGGTATGTGCTTTGTGAAAGTCCAATTAAGCGTCTTGATCTATCTCTATAGATCTTAATGCCTAATATGTAAGCAGCTTCACCGAGGTCTTTCATTGAAAAACTTTTATTCAAGTATCCCTTTATGCTATCCAGAAATTCTATATCATTTCCAATTAGCAATATGTCATCCACATATAATATCAGAAATGCTACAGAGCTCCCACTCACTTTCTTGTAAATACATGCTTCTCTGAAAGTCTGTATAAAACCAAATGCTTTGATCACACTATCAAAACGCTTATTCCAACTCCGAGAGGCTTGCACCAGTCCATAAATGGATCGCTGGAGCTTGCACACTTTGTTAGCTCCCTTTGGATCGACAAAACCTTCCGGTTGCATCATATACAACTCTTCTTCCAGAAATCCATTCAGGAATGCAGTTTTGACATCCATCTGCCAAATTTCATAATCATAAAATGCGGCAATCGTAATCATGATTCGGACGGACTTAAGCATCGCTACGGGTGAGAAGGTCTCATCGTAGTCAATCCCTTGAACTTGTCGAAAACCTTTCGCGACAAGTCGAGCTTTGTAGACAGTAACATTACCATCAGCGTCAGTCTTCTTCTTGAAGATCCATTTATTCTCAATTGCTTGCCGATCATCGGGCAAGTCAACCAAAGTCCATACTTTGTTCTCATACATGGATCCCATCTCAGATTTCATGGCTTCAAGCCACTTTGCGGAATCTGGACTCACCATCGCTTCTTCATAGTTCGTAGGTTCATCATGATCTAGTAGCATGACTTCCAGAACTGGATTACCGTACCACTCTGGTGCGGATCTTACTCTGGTTGATCTACGAGGTTCAGTAGTATCTTGTTCTGAAGTTTCATGATAATTATCATTAACTTCCTCACTTATTGGTGTAGGTGTCGCAGAAACAATTTTCTATGATGTACTACTTTCCAACAAGGGAGCAGGTACGGTTACCTCGTCAAGTTCTACTTTCCTCCCACTCACTTCTTTTGCGAGAAACTCCTTCTCAAGAAAGTTTCCGAATTTAGCAACAAAAGTCTTGCCTTCGGATCTGTGATAGAAGGTGTATCCAATAGTTTCCTTTGGATATCCTATGAAGACACATTTCTCCGATTTGGGTTCGAGCTTATCAGGTTGAAGCTTTTTCACATAAGCATCGCAGCCCCAAACTTTAAGAAACGACAACTTTGGTTTCTTGCCAAACCACAGTTCATAAGGCGTCGTCTCAACGGATTTTGATGGTGCCCTATTTAACGTGAATGCGGCCGTCTCTAGAGCATAACCCCAAAATGATAGCGGTAAATCAGTAAGAGACATCATAGATCGCACCATATCTAGTAAAGTACGATTACGACGTTCGGACACACCATTACGTTGTGGTGTTTCGGGTGGCGTGAGTTGCGAAACTATTCCATAGTTTTTCAAATGTACACCAAACTCGTAACTCAAATATTCTCCTCCATGATCAGATCGTAGAAACTTTATTTTCTTGTTACGATGATTTTCAACTTCACTCTGAAATTCTTTGAACTTTTCAAATGTTTCAGATTTATGTTTCATTAAGTAAATATACCCATATCTGCTTAAATCATCTGTGAAGGTGAGAAAATAACGATATCCGCCACGAGCCTCAATATTCATCGGACCACATACATCGGTATGTATGATTTCCAACAAATCTGTTGCTCTCTCCATAGTACCGGAGAACGGTGTTTTAGTCATCTTGCCCATGAGGCACGGTTTGCAAGTACCAAGTGATTCATAATCAAGTGGTTCCAAAAGTCCATCAGTATGGAGTTTCTTCATGCGCTTTATACCGATATGACCTAAACGACAGTGCCACAAATAAGTTGCACTTTCATTATCAACTCTGCATCTTTTGGCTTCAACATTATGAATATGTGTATTACTACTATCGAGATTCAATAAGAATAGACCACTCTTCAAGGGTGCATGACCATAAAAGATATTACTCATATAAATAGAACAACCACTATTCTCTGATTTAAATGAATAACCGTCTCGCATTAAACAAGATCCAGATATAATGTTCATGCTCAACGCTGGCACCAAATAACAATTATTTAGGTCTAATATTAATCCCGAAGGTAGATGTAGAGGTAGCGTGCCGACCGCGATCACATCGACTTTGGAACCGTTTCCCACGCGCATCGTCACCTCGTCCTTAGCCAATCTTCGCTTAATCCGTAGCCCCTGTTTCGAGTTGCAAATATTAGCAACAGAACCAGTATCAAATACCCAGGTGCTACTGCGAGCATTAGTAAGGTACACATCAATAACATGTATATCACATATACCTTTGTTCACTTTGCCATCCTTCTTATCCGCCAAATACTTGGGGCAGTTCCGCTTCCAGTGACCAGTCTGCTTGCAGTAGAAGCACTCAGTTTCAGGCTTAGGTCCAGACTTGGGTTTCTTCTCTTGAGCAGCAACTGGCTTGCTGTTCTTCTTGAAGTTCCCCTTCTTCTTTCCTTTGCCATTTTTCTTGAAACTAGTGGTCTTGTTGACCATCAACACTTGATGCTCTTTCTTGATTTCTACCTCCACAGCTTTCAGCATCGCGAAGAGCTTGGGAATTGTCTTGTTCATCCCTTGCATATTATAGTTCATCGCGAAGCTCTTGTAGCTTGGTGGCAGTGATTGGAGAATTCTGTCAATGACACAATCATCTGGAAGATTAACTCCCAATTGAATCAAGTGATTATTATACCCAGACATTTTGAGTATATGCTCACTGACAGAACTGTTCTCCTCCATCTTGCAGCTAAAGAATTTATTGGAGACTTCATATCTCTCAATCCGGGCATTTGCTTGAAATATTAACTTCAACTCCTGGAACATCTCATATGCTCCATGACGTTCAAAACGTCGTTGAAGTCCCAATTCTAAGCCGTAAAGCATGGCACACTGAACTATCGAGTAGTCATCAGCTTTGCTCTGCCAGACATTCATAACATCTGGCGTTGCTCCAGCAGCAGGCCTGGCACCCAGCGGTGCTTCCAGGACGTAATTCTTCTGTGCAGCAATGAGGATAATCCTCAAGTTACGGACCCAGTCCGTGTAATTGCTACCATCATCTTTCAACTTTGCTTTCTCAAGGAACGCATTAAAATTCAACGGAACAACAACACGAGCCATCTATCTACAATCAACATAAACAATCAAGATACTATCAGGTACTAAGTTCATGATAAATTTATGTTCAATTAATCATATTACTTAAGAACTCCCACTTAGATAGACATCCCTCTAATCCTCTAAGTGATCACGTGATCCAAATCAACTAAACCATGTCCGATCATCACGTGAGATGGAGTAGTTTCATCGGTGAACATCATTATGTTGATCATATCTACTATTTGATTCACGCTCGACCTTTCGGTCTCCGTGTTCCGAGGCCATATCTGTATATGCTTGGCTCGTCAAGTATAACCTGAGTATTCTGCGTGCGCAACTGTTTTGCACCCGTTGTATTTGAACGTAGAGCCTATCACACCCGATCATCACGTGGTGTCTCAGCACGAAGAACTTTCGCAACGGTGCATACTCAGGGAGAACACTTCTTGATAATTTAGTGAGAGATCATCTTATAATGCTACCGTCAATCAAAGCAAGATAAGATGCATAAAAGATAAACATCACATGCAATCAATATAAGTGATATGATATGGCCATCATCATCTTGTGCCTGTGATCTCCATCTCCGAAGCACCGTCATGATCACCATCGTCACCGGCGCGACACCTTGATCTCCATCATAGCATCGTTGTCGTCTCGCCAATCTTATGCTTCCACGACTATCACTACCGTTTAGCAATAAGGTAAAGCATTACATCGCGATTGCATTGCATACAATAAAGCGACAACCATATGGCTCCTGCCAGTTGCCGATAACTCGGTTACAAAACATGATCATCTCATACAATAAAATTCAGCATCATGTCTTGACCATATCACATCACAACATGCCCTGCAAAAACAAGTTAGACGTCCTCTACTTTGTTGTTGCGTGTTTTACGTGGCTGCTACGGGCTTAAGTAAGAACCAATCTAACCTACGCATCAAAACCACAATGATAGTTTGTCAAATAGACTCCGTTTTAACCTTCGCAAGGACCGGGCGTAGCCACACTCGGTTCAACTAAAGTTGGAGAGACAGTCGCCCGCAAGCCATCTATGTGCAAAGCACGTCGAGGGAACCGGTCTCGCGTAAGTGTACGCGTAAGGTTGGTCCGGGTCGTCTCGTCCAACAATACCGCCGAACCAAAGTATGACATGCTGGTAGGCAGTATGACTTGTATCGTCAACTCACTTGTGTTCTACTCGTGCATATAACATCAACATAAATAACCTAGGCTCGGATGCCACTGTTGGTTTCGTAGTAATTTCAAAAAATTTCCTACGCACACGCAAGATCATGTGATGCATAGCAACGAGGGGGAGAGTGTTGTCTACGTACCCAACGCAGACCGACTGCGGAAGCGATGACACGACGTAGAGGAAGTAGTCGTACGTCTTCACGATCCAACCGATCAAGCACCGAAACTACGGCACCTCCGAGTTCGAGCACACGTTCAGCTCGATGACGATCCCCGGAGTCCGATCCAGCAAAGTGTCGGGGAAGAGTTCCGTCAGCACGACAGCGTGGTGACGATCTTGATGTACTACAGCAGCAGGGCTTCGCCTAAACTCCGCTACAGTATTATCGAGGTATATGGTGGCAGGGGGCACCGCACACGGCTAAGGAATAGATCACGTGGATCAACTTGTGTGTCTAGAGGTGCCCCCAGCCTCCGTATAAAAAGGAGTAGAGGGGGGGGGAGGCTGGCCGGCCAAGGAGGGAGGCGCAGGAGGATTCCTACTCCTTCCGGGAGTAGGACTCCCCCCCAATCCTATTCCAAGTAGGATTCCCAAGGGGGGAAAGAGAGAGGGGGGGCGGCCACCTTCTCCTAGTCCTAATAGGACTAGGGGAGGGGGAAGTGGCGTAGCCACCTTGGGCTGCCCCTTTCTCCTTTCCACTAAGGCCCATGTAGGCCCATATGGCTCCCGGGGGGGTTCCGGTAACCTCCCGGTAACCCGGTAAAATCCCGATTTCACCCGGAACACTTCCGATGTCCAATCATAGGCTTCTAATATATCAATCTTTACGTCTCAACCATTTCGAGACTCCTCGTCATGTCCATGATCACATCCGGGACTCCGAACAACCTTCGGTACATCAAAATGCATAAACTCATAATGTAACTGTCATCGTAACCTTAAGCGTGCGGACCCTACGGGTTCGAGAACAATGTAGACATGACCGAGACACATCTCCGGTCAATAACCAATAGCGGGACCTGGATGCCCATATTGGCTCCTACATATTCTACGAAGATCTTTATCGGTCAGACCGCATAACAACATATGTTGTTCCCTTTGTCATCGGTATGTTACTTGTCCGAGATTCGATCATCGGTATCCAATACCTAGTTCAATCTCGTTATCGGCAAGTCTCTTTACTCGTTCCATAATACATCATCTCACAACTAACATATTAGTTGTAATGCTTGCAAGGCTTATGTGATGTGTATTACCGAGAGGGCCCAGAGATACCTCTCCGACTCGGAGTGACAAATCCTAATCTCGAAATACGCCAACCCAACATCTACCTTTGGAGACACCTGTAATGCTCCTTTATAATCACCCAGTAACGTTGTGACGTTTGGTAGCACCCAAAGTGTTCCTCCGGTAAATGGGAGTTGCATAATCTCATAGTCATAGGAACATGTATAAGTCATGAAGAAAGCAATAGCAACATACTAAACGATCGGGTGCTAAGCTAATGGAATGGGTCATGTCAATCAGATCATTCAACTAATGATGTGACCTCGTTAATCAAACAACAACTCATTGTTCATGGTTAGGAAACAGAACCATCTTTGATTAACAAGCTAGTCAAGTAGAGGCATACTAGTGACACTTTGTTTGTCTATGTATTCACACATGTATTATGTTTCTGGTTAATACAATTCTAGCATGAATAATAAACATTTATCATGATTATAAGGAAATAAATAATAACTTTATTATTGCCTCTAGGGCATATTTCCTTCACTAATGTCGCAGGGCTTCGCCTAAGCACCGCTACAATATTATCGAGGACTATGGTGGAAGGGGGCACCGCACACGGCTAAGAATATGATCACGTGGATCAACTTGTGTCCTTAGGGGTGCCCCTTGCCTCCGTATATAAAGGCTCAAAGGGGGGAGCGGCCGGCCAAGAGGAGGTGCGCCAGGAGGAGTCCTACTCCCTCCGGGAGTAGGACTCCCCCCCTTTCCTAGTTGGAATAGGATTCACGGAGGGGGGGAAAGAGGAGAGAGAGGAGGAAGGGGGCCGGCCCCCTCTCCTTGTCCTATTTGGACCAAGGGGGGAGGGGCGCGCGGCCCATCTCTGGCCACCTCTCCTCTCTTCCACTAAGGTCCACTAAGGCCCATATACCTCCCGGGGGGTTCCGGTAACCTCCCGGTAATCCGGTAAAATCCCGATTTCACCCGGAACACTTCCGATATCCAAATATAGGCTTCCAATATATCAATCTTTATGTCTCGACCATTTCGAGACTCCTCGTCATGTCCGTGATCACATCCGGGACTCCGAACAAACTTCGGTACATCAAAATGCATAAACTCATAATATAACTGTCATCGAAATCTTAAGCGTGCGGACCCTACGGGTTCGAGAACAATGTAGACATGACCGAGACATGTCTCCGGTCAATAACCAATAGCGGAACCTAGATGCTCATATTGGCTCCTACATATTCTACGAAGATCTTTATCGGTCAGACCGCATAACAACATACGTTGTTCCCTTTATCATCGGTATGTTACTTGCCCAGGATTCGATCGTCGGTATCCTATACCTAGTTCAATCTCGTTACCGGCAAGTCTCTTTACTCGTTCCGTAATCCATCATCCCGCAACTAACTCATTAGTCGCAATGCTTGCAAGGCTTATGTGATGTGCATTACCGAGAGGGCCCCGAGATACCTCTTTGACAATCGGAGTGACAAATCCTAATCTCAAAATACGCCAACCCAACATGTACCTTTGGAGACACCTGTAGAGCATCTTTATAATCACCCAGTTACGTTGTGATGTTTGGTAGCACACAAAGTGTTCCTCCGGCAAACGGGAGTTGCATATTCTCATAGTCATAGGAACATGTATAAGTCATGAAGAAAGCAATAGCAACATACTAAACGATCGGGTGCTAAGCTAATGGAATGGGTCATGTCAATCATATCATTCACCTAATGATGTGATCCCGTTAATCAAATAACAACTCTTTGTCCATGTTTAGGAAACATAACCATCTTTGATTAACGAGCTAGTCAAATAGAGGCATACTAGTGACACTCTGTTTGTCTATGTATTCACACATGTATTATGTTTCCGGTTAATACAATTCTAGCATGAATAATAAACATTTATCATGGTATAAGGAAATAAATAATAACTTTATTATTGCCTCTAGGGCATATTTCCTTCAGTCTCCCACTTGCACTAGAGTCAATAATCTAGATCACATCGCCATGTGATTTAACATCAATAGTTCACATCATCATGTGATTAACACCCATAGTTCACATCATCATGTGACCAACACTCAAAGGGTTTACTAGAGTCAATAATCTAGTTCACATCTCTATGTGATTAACACCCAAAGAGTACTAAGATGTGAACATGTTTTGCTTGTGAGAAAACTTTAGTCAATGGGTCTGCCACATTCAGATCCGTATGTATTTTGCAAATTTCTATGTCAATAATGCTCTGCACAGAGCTACTCTAGCTAATTGCTCCCACTTTCAATATGTATCCAGATTGAGACTTAGAGTCATCTGGATTAGTGTCAAAACTTGCATCGACGTAACTCTTTACGACGAACCTTTTTGTCACCTCCATAATCGAGAAACATATCCTTATTCCACTAAGGATAATTTTGACCGCTGTCCAGTGATCTACTCCTAGATCACTATTGTACTCCCTTGCTAAAATCAGTGTAGGGTATACAATAGATCTGGTACACAGCATGGCATACTTTATAGAACCTATGGCTAAGGCATAGGGAATGACTTTCATTCTCTTTCTATCTTCTGCCGTGGTCGGGTTTTGAGTCTTACTCAGTTTCACACCTTGTAACACAGGCAAGAACTCTTTCTTTGACTGTTCCATTTTGAACTACTTCAAAATCTTGTCAAGGTATGTACTCATTGAAAAAACTTATCAAGCGTCTTGATCTATCTCTATATATCTTGATACTCAATATGTAAGCAGCTTCACCGAGGTCTTTCTTTGAAAAACTCCTTTCAAACACTCCTTTATGCTTTGCAGAATAATTCTACATTATTTCCGATCAACATTATGTCATTCACATATACTTATCAGAAATGCTGTAGTGCTCCCACTCACTTTCTTGTAAATACAGGCTTCACCGCAAGTCTGTATAAAACTATATGCTTTGATCAACTTATCAAAGCGTATATTCCAACTCCGAGATGCTTGCACCAGTCCATAGATGGATCGCTGGAGCTTGCATATTTTGTTAGCACCTTTAGGATTGACAAAACCTTCTAGTTGTATCATATACAACTCTTCTTTAATAAATCTATTAAGGAATGCAGTTTTGTTTATCCATTTGCCAGATTTCATAAAATGCAGCAATTGCTAACATGATTCGGACAGACTTAAGCATAGATACGAGTGAGAAACTCTCATCGTAGTCAACACCTTGAACTTGTTGAAAACCTTTTGCGACAATTCTAGCTTTGTAGATAGTAACACTACTATCGGCGTCCGTCTTCCTCTTGAAGATCCATTTATTCTCAATTGCTTGCCGATCATAAGGCAAGTCAACCAAAGTCCATACTTTGTTCTCATACATGGATCCCATCTCAGATTTCATGGCCTCAAACCATTTCGCGGAATCTGGGCTCATCATCGCTTCCTCATAGTTCGCAAGTTCGTCATGGTCTAGTAACATGACTTCCAGAACAGGATTACCGTACTACTCTAGTGCAGATCTCACTCTGGTTTACCTACGAGATTCGGTAGTAACTTGATCTGAAGTTTCATGATCAATATCATTAGCTTCCTCACTAATTGGTGTAGGTGTCACAGAAACTGGTTTCTGTGATGTACTACTTTCCAATAAGGGAGTAGGTACAGTTACCTCGTCAAGTTCTACTTTCCTCCCACTCACTTCTTTCGAGAGAATTTCCTTCTCCAGAAAGTTTCCGAATTTAGCAACAAAAGTCTTGCCTTCGGATCTGTGATAGAAGGTGTATCCAATAGTTTCCTTTGGATATCCTGTGAAGACACATTTCTCCGATTTGGGTTCGAGCTTATCAAGTTGAAGCTTTTTCACATAAGCATCGCAGCCCCAAACTTTCAGAAACGACAACTTTGGTTTCTTGCTAAACCACAGTTCATATAGTGTCGTCTCAACGGATTTAGATGGTGCCCTATATAACGTGAATGCAGCTGTCTCTAATGCATAACCCCAAAACGATAGTGGTAAATCGGTAAGAAACATTATAGATTGTACTATATCCAATAAAGTACGTTTATGACGTTCGGACACACCATTATGCTGTGGTGTTCCAGGTGGCATGAATTTGTGAAACTATTCCACATTGTTTTAATTGAAGACCAAACTCGTAACTCAAATATTTGTCTCCGCGATCAGATCGTAGAAACCTTATTTTCTTGTCACGATGATTTTCCACTTCACTCTGAAATTGTTTGAACTTTTCAAATATTTCAGACTTATGTTTCATCAAGTAGATATACCCATATCTGCTCAAATCATCTGTGAAGGTCAGAAAATAATGATACCCTCCGCGAGCCTTAACACTCATCGGATCGCATACATCAGTATGTATTTATTTCCAATAAGTCAGTTGCTCACTCCATAGTTCCGGAGAACGGCGTTTATCTTGCCCATGAGGCATGGTTCGCAAGCATCAAGTGATTCATAATCAAGTGATTCCAAAAACCCATCAGCATGGAGTTTCTTCATGCGCTTTACACCAATATGACCTAAACGGCAGTGTCACAAATAAGTTGCACTATCATTATTAACTTTGCATCTTTTGGTTTCAATATTATGATTATGTGTATCACTACGATCGAGATCCAACGAACTATTTTCATTGGGTGTGTAACCATATAAGGTTTTATTCATGTAAACAGAACAACAATTTATTCTCTTACTTAAATGAATAACCGTATTATAGAAAACATGATCAAATCATATTCATGCTCAACGCAAACACCAAATAACACTTATTCAGGTTCAACACTAATCCCGAAAGTATAGGGAGTGTGCGATGATGATCATATCAGTCTTGGAACCACTTCCAACACACATCGTCACTTCACCCTTAACTAGTCTCTGTTTATTCTGCAACTCCCGTTTCGAGTTACTAATCTTAGCAACTGAACTAGTATCAAATACTGAGGGGTTGCTATAAACACTAGTAAAGTACACATTAATAACATGTATATCAAATATACTTATGTTCACTTTGCCATCCTTCTTATCTGCCAATCACTTGGGGTAGTTCCGCTTCCAGTGAGCAGTACCTTTGCAGTAGAAACACTTAGTCTCAGGCTTAGGACTAGACTTGGGCTTCTTCACTTGAGCAGCAACTTGCTTGCTGTTCTTCTTGAAGTTCCCCTTCTTCCCTCTGCCCTTTTCTTGAAACTAGTGGTCTTGTCTACCATCAACACTTGATGTTTTTCTCGATTTCTACCTTCGTCAATTTCCGCATTACGAAGAGCTTGGGAATCATTTCCGTTATCCCTTGCATATCATAGTTCATCACGAAGTTCTACTAACTTGGTGATGGTAACTAGAGAATTCTGTCAATCACTATCTTATCTGGAAGATTAACTCCCACTTGATTCAAGCGATTGTAGTACTCAGGCAATCTGGGCACATGCTCACTAGTTGAGCGATTCTCCTCCATCTTTTAGCTATAGAACTTGTTGGAGACTTCATATCTCTCAACTCGGGTATTTGCTTGAAATATTAACTTCAACTCCTGGAACATCTCATATGCTCCATGACATTCAAAACGTCTTCGAAGTCCCGACTCTAAGCCATCAAGCATGGTGCACTAAACTATCAAGTAGTCATCATATTGAGCTAGCCAAACATTCATAACATCTGCATCTGCTCCTGCAATAGGTCCGTAACCTAGCGGTGCATCAAGGACTTAATTCTTCTGTGCAGCAATGAGGATAAACCTCAGATCATGGATCCAATCCGCATCATTGCTACTAACATCTTTCAACACAATTTTCTCTAGGAACATATCAAAATAAACACAGGGAAGCAACAACGCGAGCTATTGATCTACAGCATAATTTACAAAATACTATCAGGACTAAGTTCATGATAAATTTAAAGTTCAATTAATCATATTACTTAAGAACTCCCACTTAGAAAGACATCCCTCTAATCTTCTAAGTGATCACGTGATCCAAATCAACTAAACCATGTCCGATCATCACGTGAGATGGAGTAGTTTCAATGGTGAACATCACTATGTTGATCATATCTACTATATGATTCACGCTCGACCTTTCGGTCTTCGTGTTCCGAGGCCATATTTGTATATGCTTGGCTCGTCAAGTATAACCTGAGTATTCCGTGTGCACAACTGTTTTGCACCCGTTGTATTTGAACGTAGAGCCTATCACACCCGATCATCACGTGGTGTCTCAGCACGAAGAACTTTCGCAACGGTGCATACTCAGGGAGAACACTTCTTGATAATTAGTGAGAGATCATCTTATAATGCTACCGTCAATCAAAGCAAGATAAGATGCATAAAAGATAAACATCACATGCAATCAATATAAGTGATATGATATGGCCATCATCATCTTGTGCTTGTGATCTCCATCTCCGAAGCACCGTCATGATCACCATCGTCTCCGGCGCGACACCTTGATCTCCATCATAGCATCGTTGTCGTCTCGCCAATCTTATGCTTCCACGACTATCGCTACCGCTTAGTGATAAAGTAAAGCATTACAGCGCGATTGCATTGCATACAATAAAGCGACAACCATATGGCTCCTGCCAGTTGCCGATAATCTCGGTTACAAAACATGATCATCTCATACAATAAAATTTAGCATCATGTCTTGACCATATCACATCACAACATGCCCTGCAAAAACAAGTTAGACGTCCTCTACTTTGTTGTTGCAAGTTTTACGTGGCTGCTACGGGCTTAAGCAAGAACCAATCTTACCTACGCATCAAAACCACAACGATAGTTTGTCAAGTTGGTGCTGTTTTACCCTTCACAAGGACCGGGCGTAGCCACACTCGGTTCAACTAAAGTTGGAGAAACTGTCACCCGCTAGCCACCTTTGTGCAAAGCACGTCGGGAGAACCGGTCTCGCATAAGCGTATGCGTAATGTCGGTCCGGGCCGCTTCGTCCAACAATACCGCCGAACCAAAGTATGACATGCTGGTAAGCAGTATGACTTATATCGCCCACAACTCACTTGTGTTCTACTCGTGCATATAACATCAACACATAAAACCTAGGCTCGGATGCCACTGTTGGGGAACGTAGTAATTTCAAAAAAATTCCTACGCACACGCAAGATCATGGTGATGCATAGCAATGAGAGGGGAGAGTGTGATCTACGTACCCTTGTAGATCGACAACGGAAGCGTTAGGTTGATGTAGTCGTACGTCTTCACGGCCCGACCGATCAAGCACCGAAACTACGGCACCTCCGAGTTCTAGCACATGTTCAGCTCGATGACGATCCCCGGACTCCGATCCAGCAAAGTGTCGGGGAAGAGTTCCGTCAGCACGACGGCGTGGTGACGATCTTGATGTACTAATGTCGCAGGGCTTCGCCTAAGCACCGCTACAATATTATCGAGGACTATGGTGGAAGGGGGCACCGCACACGGCTAAGAATATGATCACGTGGATCAACTTGTGTCCTTAGGGGTGCCCCTTGCCTCTGTATATAAAGGCTCAAAGGGGGGGTGGCCGGCCAAGAGGAGGCGCGCCAGGAGGAGTCCTACTCCCTCCGGGAGTAGGACTCCCCCCCTTTCCTAGTTGGAATAGGATTCGCGGAGGGGGGGAAAGAGGAGAGAGAGGAGGAAGGGGGGCTGACCCCCTCTCCTTGTCCTATTCGGACCAAGGGGGGAGGGGCGAGCGGCCCATCTCTGGCCACCTCTCCTCTCTTCCACTAAGGCCCACTAAGGCCCATATACCTCCCGGGGGGTTCCGGTAACCTCCCGGTAATCCGGTAAAATCCCGATTTCACCCGGAACACTTCCGATATCCAAATATAGGCTTCCAATATATCAATCTTTATGTCTCGACCATTTCGAGACTCCTCGTCATGTCCGTGATCACATCCGGGACTCCTAACAAACTTAGGTACATCAAAATACATAAACTCATAATATGACTGTCATCGAAACCTTAAGCGTGCGGACCCTACGGGTTCGAGAACAATGTAGACATGACCGAGACACGTCTCCGGTCAATAACCAATAGCGGAACCTAGATGCTCATATTGGCTCCTACATATTCTACGAAGATCTTTATCGGTCAGACCGCATAACAACATACGTTGTTCCCTTTATCATCGGTATGTTACTTGCCCAGGATTCGATCGTCGGTATCCTATACCTAGTTCAATCTCGTTACCGGCAAGTCTCTTTACTCGTTCCGTAATCCATCATCCCGCAACTAACTCATTAGTCGCAATGCTTGCAAGGCTTATGTGATGTGCATTACCGAGAGGGCCCAGAGATACCTCTCCGACAATCGGAGTGACAAATCCTAATCTCGAAATACGCCAAACCAACATGTACCTTTGGAGACACCTGTAGAGCACCTTTATAATCACCCAGTTACGTTGTGACGTTTGGTAGCACACAAAGTGTTCCTCCGGCAAACGGGAGTAGCATAATCTCATAGTCATAGGAACATGTATAAGTCATGAAGAAAGCAATAGCAACATACTAAATGATCGGGTGCTAAGCTAATGGAATGGGTCATGTCAATCAGATCATTCACCTAATGATGTGATCCCGTTAATCAAATAACAACTCTTTGTCCATGGTTAGGAAACATAACCATCTTTGATTAACGAGCTAGTCAAGTAGAGGCATACTAGTGACACTCTGTTTGTCTATGTATTCACACATGTATTCTGTTTCCGGTTAATACAATTATAGCATGAATAATAAACATTTATCATGGTATAAGGAAATAAATAACAACTTTATTATTTCCTCTAGGGCATATTTCCTTCAGTTTCCCCCCTCCAGGTGCCAGCGGCGGCGCCGTCCGTGAGGGGGGGGCACACCCCGGACACGCGTGCCGGGCGTTTGCAACCGCCACAACACTTCCAGACTTGTGAGAGGCCGCCTACGCGAGATTTGGCGGCATGCTAGCCCCCGGAGGCCGCCGGCCACAGCCGTAGACGCGCGAAGGGCAATCCGCGTGGAGGGAATTTTTTGGATACTTCTCCATCACCAAAAATTATGAAAAAAATACCATCGTTCCTATAGCACATGTGCCCATGTTGTGCAACAAAACTCATGATTTTATCATGCTCCGAGTATTTAATAATATTCACGCCGCATCGTTACCGCAGAACATCTACTACCGTGTCATCGCCGTCCGTGAGGGGAGGCCACGCCCCGGAGACGCGTGCCGCCTCTTCGGACATGCCACCACACCACCCCGCATGTATGAGGGCCCGGTGCGACGCTCCGGTGGCATTGCTACCGCCTAGGGGCCCCGTCCCGCGTAACCGTGTAGCGTTTGACCACGGGATCTAGCCCTTTGACTTTGCACGAACGGGCTTTGACCAGCGGACCTCCCCGCCCGGTTGTGTTAGGTCAGCCCATAGGAAAACTTTGGAGAAACAACCGGGCCAGACCCACAGCAAGATCCCCTCCGTGTAGACCCGACGTGTCTGTTTCCCCCCTCCAGGTGCCGGCGGCGGCGCCGTTCGTGAGGGGGGCACACCCCGGACGCGCGTGCCAGGCATTTGCAACCGCCACAACACTTCCAGAGTTGTGAGAGGCCGCCTACGCAAGATTTGGCGGCATGCTAGCCCCCGAAGGCTGCCGGCCACAGCCGTAGACGCGCGAAGGGCAATCCGCGTAGAGGGAATTTTTTGGATACTTCTCCATCACCAAAAATTATGAAAAAATACCATCGTTCCTATAGCACATGTGCCCACATCGTGCAAAAAACTCATGATTTTATCGCGCTCCGAGTATTTAATAATATTCACGCCGCATCGTTACTTCAGAACGTCTACTACCGTGTCATCGTCGTCCGTGAGGGGGGGCCACGCCCCGGAGACGCGTGCCGCCTCTTCGGACATGCCACAACACCACCCCGCATGTATGAGGGCCCGGCATTGCTACCCCCCTAGGGCCCCCGTCCCGCCTAACCCTGTAGTGTTTGACCACAGGATCTAGCCCTTTGACTTTGCACGGACGGGCTTTGACCAGCGAACCTCCCTGCCCGGTTGTGTTAGGTCAGCCCATAGGAACACTTTGGAGCAACAACCGGGCCAGACCCATAGCAAGATCCCCTCTGTGTAGAACCGACGCGTCCGTTTCCCCCCTCCAGGTGCCGGCGGCGGCGCCGTCCGTGAGGGGGGGCACACCCCGGACACGCGTGCCGGGCGTTTGCAACCGCCACAACACTTTCCAGACTTGTGAGAGGCTGCCTACGCAAGATTTGGCGGCATGCTAGCCCCCGGAGGCCGCCGGCCACAGCCGTAGACGCGCGAAGGGCAATCCGCGTAGAGGGAATTTTTCGGATACTTCTCCATCACCAAAAATTATGAAAAAATACCATCATTCCTATAGCACATGTTCCCACGTCGTGCAAAAAAACTCATGATTTTATCGCGCTCCGAGTATTTAATAATATTCACGCCGCATCGTTGCTGCAGAACGTCTACTACGTGTCATCGCCGTCTGTGAGGGGGGCCACACCCCGGAGACGCGTGCCGCCTCTTCGGACATACCATCAGACCACCCCGCATGTATGAGGGCCCGGTGCGACTCTCCGGTGGCATTGCTACCCCCCCAGGGCCCCCATCCCGCCTAACCCTGTAGCGTTTGATCATGGGATCTAGCCCTTTGACTTTGCACGGACGGGCTTTGACCAGCGGACGTCTCCACCCGGTTGTGTTAGGTCAGCCCATAGGAACATTTTGGAGCAACATCCGGGCCAGACCCACAGCAAGATCCCCTCCGTGTAGACCCAACGCGTCCGTTTCCCCACTCCAGGTGCCGGCGGCGGCGCCGTCCGTGAGGGGGGGCAAACCCCGGACACGCGTGCCAGGCGTTTGCAACTGCCACAACACTTCCAGACTTGTGAGAGGCCGCCTACGCAAGATTTGGCGGCATGCTAGCCCCTGGAGGCCGCCGGCCACAGTCGTAGACGCGCGAAGGGTAATCCGCGTAGAGGGAATTTTTCGGATACTTCTCCATCACCAAAAATTATGAAAAAATACCATTGTTCCTATAGCACATGTGCCCACGTCGTGCAAAAAAACTCATGATTTTAGCGTGCTCCGAGTATTTAATAATATTCACGTCGCATCGTTACCGCAGAACGTCTACTACCGTGTCATCGCCGTCCGTGAGGGGGGGCCACGCCCCAGAGACGCGTGCCGCCTCTTCGGACATGCCACCACACCATCCCGCATGTATGAGGGCCCGGTGCGACGCTCCGGTGGCATTGCTACCCCCCTAGGGCCCCCGTCCCGCCTAACCCTGTAGCGTTTGACCACGGGATCTAGCCCTTTGACTTTGCACGGACGGGCTTTGTCCAGCGGACCTCCCCGCCCGGTTGTGTTAGGTCAGCCCCTAGGAACACGTTGGAGCAACAACCGGGCCAGACCCACAGCAAGATCCCCTCCGTGTAGAACCGACGCGTCCGTTTTCCCCCTCCGGGTGCCGGCGGCGGCGCCGTCCGTGAGGGGGGCACACCCCGGACACGCGTGCCGGGCGTTTGCAACCGCCACAATACTTCCAGACTTGTGAGAAGCCTCCTACGCAAGATTTGGCGGCATGCTAGCCCCCGGAGGCCGCCGGCCATAGCCGTCGACGCGCGATGGGCAATCCGCGTGGAGGGAATTTTTTGGATACTTCTCCATCACCAAAAATTATGAAAAAATACCATCGTTCCTATAGCACATGTGCCCACGTTGTGCAAAAAAAACTCATGATTTTATCGCGCTCCGAGTATTTAATAATATTCACGCCGCATCGTTACCGCAGAACATCTACTACCGTGTCATCGCCGTCCGTGAGGGGGGCCACACCCCGGAGACGCGTGCCGCCTCTTCGGACATGCCATCAGACCACCCCGCATGTATGAGGGCCCGGTGCGACGCTCCGGTGGTATTGCTACCCCCCAGGGCCCGTCCCGCCTAACCCTGTAGCGTTTGACCACGGGATCTAGCCCTTTGACTTTGCACAGACAGGCTTTGACCAGTGGACCTATCCACCCGGTTGTGTTAGGTCAGCCCATAGGAACATTTTGGAGCAACATCCGGGCCAGACCCACAGCAAGATCCCCTCCGTGTAGACCCGACGCGTCCGTTTCCCCACTCCAGGTGCCGGCGGTGGCACCGTCCATGAGGGGGCCCAAACCCCGGAGACGCGTGTCGCCTCTTCGGACATGCCACCACACCACCCCGCATGTATGAGGGGCCAGTGCGATGCTCTGGTGGCATTGCTACCCCCTCAGGGCCCCCGTCCCGCCTAACCCTGGAGCGGTTGACCACGAGATCTAGCCCTTTGACTTTTCATGGACGGGCTTTGAACAGTGGACCTCTCCACCCAGTTGTGTCAGGTCAGCTCAGAGAGGGACACCTGGGAGCCACATCCGGGCCAAACCGACAGCTACATCCCCTCCGTGTAGACCCGATGCGTCCGTTTTCCCCCTCCAGGTGCCGGCGGCGCCGTCCGTTAGGGGGGCCATGCCCCGGAGATGCGTGCCGCCTCTTCGAACATGCCACAACACCACCCGGTTGTGGTAGGTCATCCCATAGAAACACTTGAGAGCAACGTCCCCTCCGTATAGACCCGATGCGGCTGTTTCCGCCTTCCAGATGCTGGCGGTGGCGCCATCCGTCAAGGGGGCACACCGCGGACGTGAGGGGGTCACACTCCGGAGACGGGTGCCGGGCGTTTGCAACCGCCACTCAACTTCTATCGCATAGCTGTTTTTTATTTTAATAAAATTTAAGGACCTATATTCAAAAGAACATGACAACATATTATTAATGTGCTCGAAAAAAATACAAACTATATATATATGTTCATAATCTATGGAAAAAATTACAAACTACATATATATTCATATAATACATAAAAAAGCATGAACACATATTTTTTTAAAAGCATAAAAACATATGCAAAAAAACGTGTGTAAAAAAAGCATTAAAACATATGTAAAAAAATAGCTACGCCGACGGCAAAGCCGTCGGCATAGATACGGCAGATATGCCGCGGATCGATGACGTGGCAGATATGTCGACGGCTGCCGTCGGCATACCTACACCGCGGATCGGTGATGTGGCATGCGGAGATATGCCGACAGCCGCCCGTCCCGACCGTCGGCATAGGTTTGACGGCGTTAGCCGCTAGTCACGGGCGGGGTCGCCGGGCCCACAGTTATACCGACGGCTGATTTATGCCGACAACGGCTGTCGGCATGTCAACGGCTAGGTCGACGGCCGTTCTGTGCCGACGGCGGCCGTCGGCATAGATCCACGTAAACCGACGGCCAGTGTAAGCCGACGGCCAGGACTGGGCTGTCGGCATATCTCAAACTAGGCCGACGGCAGCCATAGGCATAGGTTTGGCCGTCGGCGTATGCCCGTTTTCTGGTAGTGACTGGACAATTATGTATACATTTTCCCACACCTTTTGGCCCTATTATTCGGGGGATCAAGGCTCTCATATGCGGAGGAAGGAGGGAACTTGTCGTTACAAAAACTTTCAGAAAGTTATAATATAATTGCAGATGTTCTAGCTTTATTAGCATGATCGGGACGCCTCACCGATGTGTGGATGGAAGGTGCCCTTAGTTTTTAGCAAACTACTCCCTCCCTCCTATAATATAAGAGCGGTTTTGATACTGTAGTGTTAAAAATGTTTTTATATTATGCGGCAGAGGAGTATTTCACTAATAGAAAAAGGGTCATTTGTCCCGGTTCATAAGGCCCATCTGTCCCGGTTGGGGAACCGGGACTAAAGGGTCGTTATTAATGCCCTAGGCCTTTAGTCCCGGTTCTTATACTAACTGGGACAGATGGGCCTCCACGTGACCGGTGCTGCGAGCCCAGGCAGGAGGCACTTTAGTCCCGGTTGGTGGCACCAACCGGGACCAATAGGCATCCACACGTCAGCTGTTCAGGGGCTAGGGTTTTTGTTTTTTTTCTGAAAGGGGGGTGGATTTGGGGGTTTTGTATGGTTAATTAAGGTGTTTCATATATTGTGTTAGGTAGCTAATTAATTAATAGAGAGAAGTGTCCTTTCTTATCTCCGTGCTTGGTCGACGCTACATACTATACGTATAGAGAGACCCTCGACATGATAGCTAGTAAGAAAATGAAGGAAACCATTAAGTACAGAAGTTTGTCATGCATACCGAGAGAAGTGATCGACCTCTCCTTCTCCAAGAGATTAGTCGAACAACAAGTTTTTGTATATCTATCCGACGCTACTGGCTACATATATACAATATAAGATCTCTTACAATATAATCCCCTAATTATATATGAACTCAGGGTCCACATGGTATCTCCGGTTTTATTGATGACGTGGTTAAGAAAGAATCCCGCTAATTCCTCTTGAATTGCTTTCATGCGATCTTCTGGTAGGAGTTCATTCCGCATCTCC
>NC_057800.1:181811873-181815544 GCF_018294505.1 Triticum aestivum
AAATGAAATTGTGAATATTATTGCTTACGCATATCAAATTGTCTTTTAGAGTAGCCCCACTTATCTTTGCAAGTCGCGTTGTAGATGAACTCACACAGGTAGTATCCACAGTAATCATTCCCTTATTCCTGCCACAAGCACTTTACGAGAAATAGAGGTCAATCAAAGCACTTTACGAGAAATAGAGGTCAATCAAACTAATAATGAAGTATTATAAATGGCATTGATGAAAGTAGCTAGAATCAACGGGAGATGCGCATAACTAGCTAGCTAGTAGTACTTACTTTCGGATATGTATATCGCACTTCGACAGTCCCAGAGCTTCTTCGGTGAACTTTTTCCAAACCCTGCAAGACAAAGAAAATAATTATTACTTGAGATATCAGGAAATGAACAAAAAGTTGCCGATATGGTGCGATAATGATCGATTGAACTTACTTGTTGAGAATTTTAGTCATGTCCGCATAGGCCTCGGGATCTTTTCGTCTCGAGTCTAAGACGGTTACTAGTCCTTGCTCAAGCTTAATCTCTAGAAGAATATAGTGGAAGCTGCGCACGCATGCATAACTCATCAATTACATTACTATAACCTCGCTCAAGTAATAAGGGAAACCGAATATGAACAAGACAGTAACACTCACTTGAAGTTGTAAGGAAAGAGTATTTTATTTTTGTTTTGATTTATTATCAATGGTTTGAGAAAGTTGGCCTCAGCATCATCAGCGTTCTTCTTAACCTGAAATTCATCTATGAGATTTGTGTTAATGAACCCAATATCATACATTTTTGCTTTTCTGCACTCGACGACCTTCAATCTGCATAATATAGTGAGGATAATCATATATACATGCAATGAAAGAGTTGAGCTATATATAGAGACTTAATGACAGAAGTAGTACTTACAGACAGTAGCAAGTGACCGTTAATTTATCGAGGGCCTTTTGATTGAACCACTGGAAGAACTCCTCAAATGGAACAGTCAACAAATCAATTCCAACGAGGTCGTGCTCCTCTTTAACTCTCAGATATAAAGTATTCGTCCCCCCAGACTCTCTGCAGGTTTTCATGTACCAATCATGGAATCTTCGCATCATCGTTGTTAGAGATTTTTCATCTTTGACAAGAGGCTTCCCGTAATGGTATTGGTGTTTTTCCACCTCCAAGAAATCATAATGTACATCGTCAGGCAGGTAATCTTCAAGATTGCTATAACCGAGTACCATCCTCGGATCATTAGCGACGATATCGCTAGACACCTTGAGCGGGGGGCACGATTGGTCCGCTTGTTCGTCGAGCTGGGCAATTTTTTCCCAACTCGTCGTTCTGCTAACCTTCGATCACTGATAGTATTTCCCGACCGCTCCGCTTCGATATATACCTTTGCAGTAATGCGCTCATAGTTGTTTTTCAGCGGAGACTTTGGTGGTTTCCTCAGGGCATCGATAGTGCGCTTTGATTTCACCAGGTCTACCTTCTTCTCCGGAGGTGGATGTCTCTTTGCTTTCACCCCTTCAAAGAAGCCCTTCACTTCTTTTTCCACGATCTTCGCATTTTCTTCCACGGTCCTCTCGTATGGTAACTTCTCTAGAGGCTTGAGAGGTGGACTGAATCTGTATTGCCTCCCGCCTCTGGCTGTACTGCTAGACGCCGGAGCAGATAGAGCGGCTGCGGCTGTGTTCTTTTGTGCTTGCTTATGAGGCGGAGGAGAAGGACTACGACGCGCCGGAGCAGCCGGGGCGGTGGTGGGTCTCTTCCGCCCTTGCTGGCGAGGCGGAGAAGGAGGAGGATGGTGGCTGCTCAGGCGCGCCGGCGTAGGCGGAGAAGGAGGCGGAGTGCCGCCACGCGCCGGAGAAGAAGGCTGAGTGCCCTGATCACTCGCCAGAGGAGGAGGCGGTGGAGGAGGCGGAGTGCCCTGACTCGCTGGAGGAGGAGGAGGAGGCGGAGGCGTCCAATTCGGAAGGTTGATGAGCTCCTTCTGCCATAGGCATGGAGTCTTCAGACAAGAACCCAACCGAGTCTCTCCGTCACCCGTAGGGTGGTCAAGCTGGGGGTCCTCAAATCCTTCTGTGATTTCATCCACCATCACCCTAGCATATCCTTATGGAATCGCCCGGCAGTGAAAAGTTGCGCCAGGTTCAGGAGGTGCAACAGAGCCAACAGCCGCCTTGACTTTAAATTCAATCCACTGCGTCATAAGGTGGCAATTCTGAGACTCCGTGATGGCATCCACGGGGTAGCTAGCAGGAGTCGTGAAGATAGGCTCCTGAAGCAGCTCCGTGGAAGCCACGCTGCTTCTCCGATGACAGATGGATATATCAGTGGCAAACGTAGAACTAGCTAGCTAAGCACAATAAGAAATCATATTAGTGCCCTGGCCTTGACGCTTCTCTAGGGTTTGGGGTGGCCTCAGCAATGCTTCAAGGGTTTGGGGTGGCGTCAACAACGCTTCAAGGGTTCGGGGTGGCCTCGACGACAACGCTCTTTTAACTTGGTAAATTTGGATGGCCTCAAGAGAGTTTGTCGATTGGGTAGGGACGCGGTGGGAGGGGGTAGGAGACCGACATTGATTTTTCTAGGGTTTGGGTGTCCTCGAGAGTTTTGGTCGAGCGAGAGGGCCAGGAGGTGCTCCCGGCGTCCCCCCTCACTTTAACAAAGAACTACTTTAAAAAAAGACTTGCTTCGCCGCGGGTGCTCGATCGATGCGACGTGGACTCGGTAGAAACACTTTATGAAAATGCGGTGGTGGGCGGGCCAGGCGGTTTTCTTTTCCTTCTTCATTTTTTCCTTTGTTTTTTCTTATATGTTTGTTTTCGTTTTCATTCTACATTTTCGTACATATGAAAAAAATAAAGTTTCTATACAAAAGTGCACAATTTTTATGAACAAATTACAACATCTAAATTAACTATATATCTAAATAAATATAACTACACATAACAAATTTTCCTAATCTTAAAACTAAACTAAATATAAACTAAAACAATATAACTACACATCCATCCATACATACATACACATACATATACATCTACATTATATATGAACAAAAAATACTAATTTTATGAACATAAAAAAGTTTCCTCACAAAAAAACGGCGGGGGCGGGCCGGGGCAGGGGCGCGGGCGACGGCGACGGCAAGATGGAGCAGGCGTCGGGCGGCGACGGCGAGGAGGAGCAGGGGCGTCGGGGGAAGAAGTGATGGATTTGGTTGAAACTGCTAAGTGTTTTTCTTATATACCCAGGGCATTGGTCCTGGTTCGTGGCACCAACCGAGACCAATGCCCCAGCAGCCCAAAGGGCGGGAAGCGGCGGCCTTTGGTCCCGGTTGGTCCACCAACCGGGACTAAAGGGGTGCATTGGTATCGGTTCGTGACACCAACCAGGACCAAAGGCAGTGGGGTGATGGTGGGAGTTTAGTCCCACCTTGCTAGTTGAGAGGGGCGCGCAGTGGTTTATAAGCCCCACTGCCGCACCCCTCTCGAGCTCCTCTCCATTGCAGGCTTACGGGCCTAATTGTGACTGTTATGCCTGATGGGCCTTCTGCAGGCCTGAATCCTGACCCATGGATGAGTTTCTAGTCGTATTCACGTCGTGGTGGCCCAGTAGGTGGCAATTTTTTTTATTTTTTCCCAGTTTTTTGTTTTTTTTGCTTTATTTTTTTGTTTTGTTTC
>NC_057800.1:181815631-181816057 GCF_018294505.1 Triticum aestivum
CCGCACCCCTCTCGAGCTCCTCTCCATTGCAGGCTTACGGGCCTAATTGTGACTGCTATGCCTGATGGGCCTTCTGCAGGCCTGAATCCTGACCCATGAATGGGTTTCTAGTCGTATTCACGTCGTGGTGGCCCAGTAGGTGGCAATTTTTTTATTTTTTCCCAGTTTTTTGTTTTTTTTGCTTTATTTTTTTGTTTTGTTTCTACTTACAACAAAATACTTATTTATTTTATTTTATTTTGTTTCTAATTACTTATTTATTTTATTTTATGATAATTTTTTGCTATTAATTTTTTTAATAAAAAAGTTCTTTATGAAAATTCTTTTTGCTTTTAATGATTTTTAACAGAAAATACTTTGATAATTTTAGTTGCATCAGTTTTATATAATTTTGATTTCATAAATTTTAGAGTTTGCTTATAATGT
>NC_057800.1:181816129-181821418 GCF_018294505.1 Triticum aestivum
GAAAATTCTTTTTGCTTTTAATGTTTTTTAACAGAAAATACTTTGATAATTTTAGTTGCATCAGTTTTATATAATTTTAGTTTCATAAATTTTAGAGTTTGCTTATAATGTTTTGAACAAAAAATACTTTGATAATTTTAGTTTCGTAAATTTTATTTATGTTATTAAAGTTTATTTTATTTTGTTTCTACTTATATATTTTATTAAAGTTTATATTATTTTGTTTCAAATTACTTATTTATTTTATTTTATGATAATTCTTTTTGCTATTAAATTTTCATGTATTTACTGATTATTTTGAGCTATAAGACACTGAAATTGAAAAGCATTTCAAATGAACTCTGAAAAGGTTAAAAGTTGGCATGGTATCATCATTTCACCCACATAGCATGTGCAAGAAAGTAGAGAGGCTTACGGCAAAAACTGGATGCACTTCGTGTACAAAACGGACAATCTCTTTCGAAGTATCAGGGTTTCATACGGAAACTCGTATGTTACAAAGGGATTTCATTTTACTGAACTTATTTGAACTCCATAGTTTTTCTGTTTTCAAAATGCATCATTCAAAGCCACATCATCAATTTTCAACCCTTTCTGACTTCATTTGTTATTTTTCATGCATTTACTGATTTTTGTTAGCTATAAGACCCTGAAATTGAAAAGCACTACAAAATGAACTCTGAAAAGGTTGAAAGTTAGCATGGTATCATCATTTCACCCACATAGCATGTGCAAGAAAGTAGAGAGGCTTACGGCAAAAACTGGATGCACTTCGTGTACAAAACGGATAATCTCTTTCGAAGTATCAGGGTTTCAAACTCGTCTGTTACAAAGGGATTTCATTTTTTAGAACTTATTTTAACTCCATGGTTTTTCTGTGTTCAAAATGCACCATTCAAAGCCACATCATCAATTTTCAACCCTTTCTGACTTCATTTGTCATTTTTCATGCATTTACTGATTATTTTGAGCTATAAGAGCCTGAAATTGAAAAGCACTACAAATGAACTCTAAAAAGGTTGAAAGTTGGCATGGTATCATCATTTCACCCACATAGCATGTGTAAGAAAGTAGAGAGACTTACGGCAAAAACTGGATGCACTTCGTGTACAAAACGGATAATCTATTTCGAAGTATGAGGGTTTCATATGGAAACTCGTGTGTTACAAAAGGATTTCATTTTTTTGAACTTATTTGAACTCCATAGTTTTTCTGTGTTCAAAATGCACCATTCAAAGCCACATCATCAATTTTCAACCCTTTTTGACTTCATTTATTATTTTTCATGCATTTACTGATTTTTTTTCAACTATAAGACCCTGAAATTGAAAAACACTACAAATGAACTCTGAAAAGGTTGGAAGTTGGCATGGTATCATCATTTCACCCATATAGCATGTGCAAGAAAGTAGAGAGGGTTGCGGCAAAAACTGGATGCACTTCGTGTACAAAACGGATAATCTCTTTCGAAGTATGAGGGTTTCATACGGAAACTCGTCTGTTACAAAGGGATTTAATTTTTTAACTTGTTTGAACTCCATAGTTTTTCTGTGTTCAAAATGCACCATTCAAAGCCACATCATAAATTTAATACATATAGCTCTCATGAATAGATAAGTGACCAAATTAATAGAAGTTCATCATCACATTAAAAACAAAGTACATACATAGTTTTCATTGAACAACATATAGCTCTCCAGAGCATCTAGTTAAACCATACATTGAAACTATGTAAAACCTTTCAATGCAACAACAAATGCGATCATAATCACAACCAAGGTAAAAACTGATCCAACGACATAATGATACAAAGCCTCGGTATGAATGACATATTTTCTAATCTTCCAATCTTCAACCGCATTGCATCCATCTTGATCTTGTGATCATCGACGACATCCGCAACATGCAACTCCAATATCACCTTCTCCTCCTCAATTTTTTATTTTTTCCTTCAAGTAATTGTTTTCTTCTTCAACTAAATTTAACCTCTCGACAATAGGGTTGGTTGGAATTTCCGGTTCAACTACCTCCTACATAAATAAAATCTATGTCAACTTGATGGGCATAATTGTCATAAACAATAAATGAACCAAATAGTTATAAAAGATAATATATACCACATCCGAATCATAGTCAGGACGAGGGCCGACGGGGGCGGATACCAAAATCATCGCACTATATAATAACAAGCAATAATAAAATTAAGAAAATTAGACAAGTATCTATCTAAAGTAAGACTTTTTTCTTTCAGAAGAAGATAAGAACAAGAGGCTCACCATGGTGGTGCAGGCGACGAGATCGGCGCGGGCGATCGACGGTGGTGAAGACGGAGACGGGACGCGACGGACTGCTAAATCTAGACAAATCTCGGGAAAAATAGAGCTTGGAGGTCGAGCTTCGAGAGAAGAAAACTTAACTAGCGTGGCTCGGGCATTTCATCGAACACCTCATGTGCATAGGAGGTGAGCTAGAGCACCCAAATGCCCTCTCCTCGTCGGCCAGAAAAAACAGAGCACCGTGGAGTGCTCTGCTACGGCGACGGGGTATGTATAGACAACTCATTTGTCCCAGTTCGTGGCTGGAACTGGGACTAAAGCCCGGCCTTCTGTCCCGGTTCGAGCCAAGAATCAGGACCAATGTTTGTGGGCCAGGAGCGAGGCCCATTGGTCCCGGTTCGTGCCTAGAACCGGGACAAATGGGTCCATACGAACCGGGACCAATGCCCACGAGCCCCGGCCGGCCCACTGGGCTCACGAACCGGGACAAATGCATCCATTGGTTCCGGTTCGTGGCAGAACCGGGACTAATGGGCTGGCCAGGCCTGAACGAAAGCCCATTTTTCTACTAGTGTTTGTTCGTAAATTTTTAATGATTTTTTAAACCTGGTAGCTATATATGTACAACAATTGGCAAATCATGAAAAGCGGATCACCGACCTTGGCAGTTGTTCACTTGTGGCCGAAATCTCTCCATGCCAGCCTAATTTGCCACACTAGTTGCCTCAACTTTGAACGTGAAGGAATTTTTTGAGGGAGGGCTTAGATGAGATACACCCTCTGTAAAGAAATATAAGGGTGTTAAGTGATCTACCTGGCATTTTGCACCGTCAAAACACTCATGTTTTAGCCTTGGCCCCTTAGCAGTTTCTACCTGGCTCCGCCACTGATTAGGTGTGTTGCATAATGCTTTTAGCAAAAAAAATTGCAATATTAGTTTACGCAAAACACCTTGCCTTCCTTACTTTATGAAATGTTGTCCTCTTCTCTGAGATTTTAATTTCATTGTATTTACTATAAAAATTTAAAAGTACATGGTGAAAGTTAGTATAAAGAATGCTCTTATATTATGGGACGGAGGGAGTAGTAGTTAAAATTTCACGGCCCGTAACAAAAGGTACTTCATCTCTGTCCAAAAGGAGAGCTTTTACAAGGATGAGAGGGACTTACACTAACGCTAAAAATACTACAACACTGCAACCATTTCACCGAAGTCTGAAACCATATAGTACAGTTAGCTACTCTCTCTATCCCATAATATAATAGTGTTTTACACTAGTGGGAGTAGTATCTTAAGCCTCCGTGAATTTCTGAACGAAAGGGACAATAAAAAGAAAGGGGCAAATTAGAACGACATGTACTCCCTCCTTTTTTTTACTCCGTATATAAGATTTGATCAAACTCAAACTGCACAAAGTTTGACCAAATTTATATAAAAAAATATGAACATCTACAATATTAAAACTATATAGTATGAACATACGTTTCATGGTGCATCTGATAATATTGATTTCATATTGTGATTGTTTATATGTTTTAATATAAAGTTAATTAAACTTTACAAAGCTTAACTTTAACGAAACCTTATATGCAGACTTAAAAAAACGGAGGGAGTACCTAGCTATCAGATTCCCGATGTGAAGTCCTCCTGGATCGACCAAGGTGCTCGGGAGTCCAGTCCGGCCAGCGCGCTCTCCCTTTGGAGTTGTTCCCCGTACGATCGTCGCAGGAGGTCGTATGAAGATGAGCATGCTTTCGACCCGGAGAGCTCGAGATGCCCATGCTTCGTCGACTTGGAGCATAGATTCTTCTTTCTCGGCTCCGAGACGACACGGATTGAAACATGCGATTGCAACACGTGCGGTGTAAGCGAGACGCCTGCACGCCGACGCAAAGCGCGGGGCCAGGCGTATCGTTATCGTGTCCGCTGGAAATATCTCACGGAGAAACAGCAGCTTCTGGCCCGTGCCGCGCATCGAGAGTTCGCGATCTCTGCACCCAACGCGCGCACGCACGAGGCACGACCGGCTTCACTTTCGTCACGAGCGGCCGCAGGACGACACGGGCGCCACCACCATCTCGTAGACCGACGCGAAAGCCGCCCGTAGCCACGGCCACGCGTCTCCGGCGCCCGTCTCTGTGATCTCAGGCGGCGGCGCGGCCAGCTGCTCCACGGCCTCCGCGTACGCTCCCTCCTCCCATTGGTCCAGCCCGGGCCCGGGCGCCTCGTCCCTGCTCAGCCCCCGCGGCACGTGCGGCGGCACCGACACGGGCAGCTCCTCGTAGTGGCCGCCGTCCGCGCCCGCGGGTCCGGCGCGCACGGCGGGCAGCAGTCACACAGCACCAGCTGCATTGCGACGTCGAGAGCGTCTCTCGTTGCTGCGACGCGAAACGAAGGAAAGATTTGATGAGCTTCTGAACAACTACGACGTTCCGACGACGGAATATGCTATATGTAGACTTGTACAAAGTCCGATACCAACACCGAGTCTACTTCTAGTTCTTAAAATATCCAGGATTAATTAGAAGCAAGTAACTGTCGATAAAAATTAGCAGGATTTAACTGTAAAGAAACAGGCCAAAAATAACTGCCAAAAGATAAGCATCAACTCGGATCCTTGTCCTAGACGTACAGTTGTAAACGGGCTTGCCTTTTTTTTCTTTTTGAACAAACAGATCTTATTAACGGGCTTGCCTTCAGCAGTTGGAAAATAAGATACTGTACAGTAGTAACCAAGGCTTAAACACTGAAGGCCAGCGCCTATTATTACCGCACATCATCGGGTCAAATCGTAGTATGTTTATGTATCTCACGGAAGTCATTAGGTTAACTGAGTGCAACTTATCATCACTCAAAATGTGTCCAGCAATACATCACTACCCCACTTTGGAAACCAAATTTGATGCAAAAGGTACCAGCTCCAGATTTGATGCAAAAAGCTCCTAGTTTCAGAAGAAAATGACGGCGGCCAGAGTGTAGGAAACATAGAGGTGTCCAATTTCAGGGGAGGTA